>NC_138372.1:53171359-53231976 GCF_054177405.1 Leptonychotes weddellii
CCCCCCTCTATACTAGTGAATAAAATTGTTAACAGGAAACAATTTGCTTTGATTCAGTCCCTTCATTATCCTACCTCAACTACCTATATCAGCTCTCTATCATTTTACCATTATTAAGGTGTATTAGTCAAGGTTCTTCAGAACCAATAGGGTATATATAATACAAGAAGAGATTTATTATGAGGAATTAGCTCACATGATTATGGAGGCTGAGAAGTCCCAAGATCTGCCTCCTGCCAGCTGGAGACCCAGGAGGGCTGGCGGTATAATCCCAGTCCGAGTCTGAAGACCTGAGAACCAGGGGAGCCCATGGTGTAAATACCCTTCCAAGGGCAGAAGAAGACTGATGTGTCAGCTCAGCAGGCTGGCAAGCAGGACACAAGAAGGAACAATCTCCTTCCTTTGCTTTTTCATTCTATTTTGTTCTTTTTGAAGGCTGTCAGTGGATCATATGAGGCCCACACACTGGGGAGGGCAATCTACTTTACTGAGTCCACCGATTCAAATGCTAACCAGAATCACTCTCACAGACACACCCCCAAATAAGGCTTAATCTGGGCATTCCTTGGCCGAGTCAAGCTGACATATAAATTTAACCATCACACAGGGATTAGCAAATTGTTTCTCTAAAGGGCCAGATAGTAAATATTTGGGGTTTTGTGGGACACCTTTGGTCTGTCCTTCTCTTCCTTTTTCTATGCAACTATTTAAAAATGTGAAAAGCATTCTTTGTTCCCAGGCTGTACAAGAACAGATTGTAAAGCCAGATTTGGTCCATAGATCATAGTTTATCAACCCTTCTAACCCATAGGTAAGTGACCTAGTTAATATAACCACATATTTTTCAGATAACTGGAATCTCAGAAAGGTTTAATAACTTACCTAAGGTCACACAGAGAATAAATGTATCTTGGATTTTAAAAAGTTCTTATAAAATTCAAAAATTTCTTTTTTTTAAGATTTTATTTATTTATTTTAGAGAGAAAGAGCAAGAGAGAAAGCATGTGTGTGTGAGTAGGGGGGCGGGCAGAGGGAGAGAGGGAGACAAGCAGACTCCACACTGGGTGTGGAGGCCGACATGGGGAT
Organism: Leptonychotes weddellii; assembly: GCF_054177405.1. NCBI lineage: Eukaryota > Metazoa > Chordata > Mammalia > Carnivora > Phocidae > Leptonychotes > Leptonychotes weddellii. Next base: position 53,172,446 of record NC_138372.1, read on the forward strand.
TGCGGACCCTGAGATCATGACCTGAGCTGAAACCAAGAGGCAGATATTTAACTGACTGAGCCACCCAGGCGCCCCAAGATTCAAAAACTTTTAATCTTTTCATTGCGCTGATTCCTTCTCAGATTTGATCTTTTTTGCTGTTCTATTATCACCAGTGAGGAGTAATCCTAAGTAATAATATAACTTGTTGACAAATTATTGTTAGAAAGACTATCTAGCCATTGATTCCACTAAAACAGAAGTCAATGCATTTGACCAACATTTTTCATTATTATGCTAATTAATGCTTTTTCTTTAAAGATTCTTCCTTTGATCAAATTCTTATCAGGTTCTTTTGAGATCTTTTTCAAGTAGGCCTTGACTTTTTGATTTCTGTGTTGATCTCTGCATTTTCCAGTTTTAGCAAGAACACTCTGTATCAGTTTAACCAGAATCCCCTATTCTTGATATCCGATTACTGTCAATACCTGATTGGGTCTCTCATCCTCCATCATCCCTCAGGTGATGTCTGATCACCGTGATCTGCATTCAGCAAGAATCCCATTAGGTCAGTTTAGCCAGAATCAGCCTTGTGCCTAATTTTCCATTTTATTGACTCCCTTCCATCCCCCACCCCACTCCTTTGTTATAAATTCCTATTTTTCTTGTTGTATTTAGAGTTGAGTCCAATCACTCTTCCCCACTACAAAACCCCATTGTTGTGGTCCCTAGCACTATCATGATAGTTCTCTTGATTAAATTCTGCCTTACTGTTCTTTAAAAATGTCTGGATATCAGACAAATTTCTCTGTTCTTTTTTTTTTTTTAAGATTTTATTTATTTATTTGACAGAGAGACACAGCGAGAGAGGGAACACAAGCAGGGGGTGTGGGAGAGGGAGAAGCAGGCTTCCTGCCGAGCAGGGAACCCGATGTGGGGCTCGATCCCAGGACCCTGGGATCATGACCTGAGCCGAAGGCAGACGCTTAACGACTGAGCCACCCAGGAGCCCCAAATTTCTCTGTTCTTATAGAGATTACTATCCAGCAAACAAACTTTAAACAAATAGTTGAACAATAAAAGGAATGGCAGTCGTGATATTGCTCCAAAGAAGAAGTCAGGTTGCTGTCAAGTTACTAGTAAATTACTTCTATCCAATAGGTCAACACTTAGTCAGGGGTGCGGTACATGGAAGTGAAAAGGGAGCTTAGTTAAGGGAGAAAGAATTTGGCCATGTGTTTTGTGGAAGGTTACCTTACTACTATCTATTCTGTCCAGAAGTTCTCATCTGTTTTAAAGAGTCATACCTCCCATAATAAATGGCAATATTGGAAAGGGTAATTTTTTTTAAAAGATATTATTTATTTTTTTGACAGAGAGAAACACAGTGAGAGAGGGAGAACAGGCTTCCCACGGAGAAGGGAGCCCGATGAGGGGCTCGATCCCAGGACCCTGGGATCATGACCTGAGCTGAAGGCAGATGTTTAACGACTGAACCACCCAGGTGCCCCAGAAAAGGTAATTTTAATGTGATAGTTGTACCTTTAGTTCAGTGGTTTTCTAATTTGGTGTGAGAATTTACCAAAGGGCAGAGCTTATTAAACATGCCAGTTCCAAGGCCTCCTTCTAGAGAGTCTGTTGGACCTGGGAGAATACATTTCTATCAAACACTCCAGATGATTCTGAGGTAGGCAGTCCATGATCCACACTTGTGATAAATACTACTAGAGACAGAGGTGAAGGTGTTATATTGGTCTTTTTTCCCTCAGCCTCCCAAGAAGGAATGCAACAGCCACTTTTAAAACCTTATTTTTTGTTTGAGATTTTATTTATTTGTTTATTTGAGAGAGAGAGAGAGATAACATGAGCAGAAGGGAGGGGCAGAGGGAGAAACAGACTCCCTGCTGAGCAGGGAACCAGACTTGGGACTCAATCCCAGGACCCCGAGATCATGATGCAAGCCGAAGGCAGATGCTTAACTGACTGAGCCACCCAGGTGCCCCTAATTTTAAGGAAATTAAACCCACCTCAGACCTTTGTAAAGGAATCTTGGTCTTTGTATTCTTATTTGCCTCCTGCTTTTATGTACTTTCTTCCTCCTCATCCCTATCCTGATCTTCTGAGGTATGTTTGAATTTTCTTGTTTGTAATTACTTCTTGCCTAGATGATTTATGTTGTATTTTCTTATTTAAGAAATTTTATTTAAGATTTTTGTTAAATTCCGGGTCCCAAAATATTACCCAAACAACTCATTGAGAACACAAAGCTGAATTTATTCTTACCATAGTAAGGGAGAGTACTGCATTGACAACATCTTCGCATCTTAGAGAGAGGACAAAGTTGGGGTATTTATGAGAGTTTTGAAGTCCGGTTTACGTCTGGACTTTCAGTGTCAAGGCTTGATTAGAACTCGGTAAGAGTTACTGTGGAATATTTAAAAATTGGTGGCTTTTGAAGTGATGGGTTGAGTCTGGGGATGTAAACTATCATTTATGTTTTTTTTTAATTGAAGACTTTAAGGATCTTTCATGAAATTCTTGGAATGAACAAAAGAGTTATTTGCAACTTTTATTTTACTGTGTAAGAGATTCCTGGAATAGCAAAGTTATGTTGATGATTACAGTGGAATAATATAGTCCTATAAATGTAGACAATAAACTGTGTAGGTGAAGATGATTTTGGCTGTCACTACAAACAAAAATAATTCTAATTATACACACTTTTAATTCATCTCTTTATTGGATTTACTGACATAAATTAAAGCATAAATGCTTGTTCCTTAAAAGTCTCAAGGTTTTTATATTTCCTGGGTTCTTTTATGCTTGAGAATGTTGCTTTTTCAATGTGGAAAACATTTTGGTGAGATATAATGTTCTTAGGAGACAGTTTCTTTCCCTGTGAAAGAAAAAAAAAAGTTTTCTAACATGTTTTCTATGTATATTTGGATAAAGAAGTTAGAGAGAAATAATTGATTAATAATAGTTTACATCCAAAGCGCCTGGGTGGCTTAGTCGGTCAAGCATCTGACTCTTGGATTCAGCTCAGTTCATGATCTCAAGGTTGTGAGATCGAGCCCTGTGTCAGGCTCCACACTGGATGTGAAACCTGCTTAAGATTCTCTCTCTCTGCCTCTCCCCCCTCTTTTTCTCTCTCTAAAAAAATAATAGATTACATCCACTCTCCTTTATATTAAAATTTTTATTTATTATTATTATTTTTAAAATATTTGTTTATTTTTGAGAAAGGTCTATGCCTTAGGTGAGACTTGAACTCATGGCTGTGAGATCAAGAGCGGCATGCTCTACTGACTGAGCCAGCCTGTCACCCTTATATTAAAATTTAAAATTTAAGTTCATATAATTTTAAAGGAAGAAAAATGGATGAAACTGAACAACTTCTAAGCGTAAGTGAATGTTTATTCATGAAGATATATTACTTTGTAAAGAATCCTTCGGAGTTTAACAATAAAAGGTTATGAAAAAACTAGGCCCTGGGGCGCCTGGGTGGCTCAGTCGGTTAAGTGTCTGCCTTCAGCTCAGGTCATGAACTCAGGGTCTTGGGATCGATTCCTGCATGGCACTCTCTGCTCAGCAGGAGCCTAGTTCTTTCTCTTCCTCTGCCTGCTGCTCCCCCTGCTTGTGCTCTCTCTCTGTCAAATAAATAAATAAAATCTTAAAAAAAAAAAAAGAAAAAACTGGGCCATTGGAGCCATTTGTTCCATGATGTATTTTTTTCATGTTATCTCTTATTTTGCTAATATATAAATAAGAATATTTGTACTTTTCAATTTTCCTCCCTCTTGCTGATTTTCTAGGTAAATTGTCATTTTCATGTTTTCAGGCTTAGGACATCTTAACACTGGGGACCACAAGTCTTGCTATCAGCTGTTTCACCACAACTTCCCTATTTAAGAATACCTTTATTTTGATTCATCTCTTGGCTGGTTGGATTTCACTGTCAAATAGATTTTTTGTCCAAAAGAGGCATGTAGATATTGTGTCCCTGAGATATATAGATATAGATAGGCATATATCTATTTATATAGGTATAGATATAAAATATATAATATGTAAAATAAGGAATTGGCTCATATGATTATGGAAGCTGAGAAGTCCCAAGATCTGCAGATGGAGACCCAAGAGAGCTGGTGGTGTACTTCCAGTTCAAGTCCAAAGGTCTGAGAACCAAAAGAGTGAATGGTATAATTTTTGGTCTAAGTTTGAGGATCTGGGAAAACCAGTTGATGTAAGTTCTAGTCCTAGGGCAGGAGAAAGCTGATGTCCCAGCTCAACAGTTAAGCAGCAAAATTTCCCTCTTATTCCATCTTTTTTGTTCTATTCAGGTCTTCAACTGACTGGATAAAATCCATCCATATTAGGGAGAACAATTTGCTTACTCAGTTTACTGATTCAAATGTTAATCTCAACCAGAAACACCCTCACAGACAAATCCAGAATAAGATTTGACCAAATGTCTGGAAACCCCATGGCCTAGTTAATTGAAATTAACTAGTTAAAGTTAAATTGACACATAAAATTAACCATCAAATGTGTCTTCTCCTTTGGGTAAGTAGAGTATTATTCCCTTGTCTTTGAAATTCAATAAATTAACTAGGTTGTATTAATTATTCTATGTCCATTTTCACTTAAACAGTTTCATCAAATAGTCCCCAGAAGCCATTACCAGTTATCCCATCCCCACCCTGTGACAGTCATCAAAAAGAAAAAAATATATAGGAGACTCTCTTGTCGACAAGAAAGACATATTAATATTTGTCGAAATGAGAGATATGCAAAATGTGCAATTCCATAATTCTGTAATTTATTTAACAAGTAGTGTCTGCTATCCATTTGCTAGACTCTTTTTTAAAAAGATTTATTTATTTACTTAAGTAATCTCTACACTCAACATGAGGCTCGAAGTCACGACCCCAAGATCAAGAGTTGCATGCTCTACCAAGCCCACGCAGGCGCCCCTGCTAGATTCTTTTCTAGGTGAACTTGGCAGATAAAGTCTCTGTTCTCAAGTTGCATCTAAATTTATTGTATGATCCATAGTTAATTGCTCACATTTTCCATATCATGGCTATAAGGTATGTTTAGTGCTCATCTGTCTTATTCATGAGCCACCGACTGAGCCACCCAGGCGCCCCAGGGCCTAGTTTTTTCATAACCTTTTATTGTTAAAATTCATGGGTACCATTATCTTTTCATGTACTGGAGAAATTTTCTTGTTATATCCCACCATCTAATGGAAGAGTCAGGATGCAGATTAGTGGACATCCTTGCCACCATCACAGGCATGTGACATTGGCTTCAGCGATCATATGTAGCAGTGTGGGACTTTGATGCGGGAATTAGAGAGGAGGAAAGAGTGGCTTAAAATAACAATCATTCAAATGTTTCTCATAATTCTGTCAAGAATTTGGGCAAGGCACAATAGGGATGATTTGTCTCAGCTCCACAAAGTCTGGGGCCCCATTTGGGATGCCTGGAATATTGAGGACAGCTGGGGGCTGGAATATTGAGGACAGCTTCTTCACTCATGTTTCTGGCGCTTGATGCTTCTTCATGTGGCTTTTGCTCTATGTTGCATCTCATCCTCAGGGCCACTCCACGGGGCCTCTTCCTCTAGTTACTTAACCCTCTTGCATGCCAGCTTAAGGGCCAAAGAGCATGAAGCAGAAGCTGTCAGATATTCTTAAAGCCTAATCTAGGAGGTTCTAGATCATTTGCTCTATGTTCTAGAGGTCAAAATAGTTTTTCTTTGAATGCATTTAATTTGTAAATGGTTCGGACTTTGAAGATGCAACTTAAAAGAATCATAAGGCGACATGTTGATTTTTCTTCCTAATTTCTCCTCAGTTTTAGGCAATCAATAGAAGAGTAACATTGGAGCAGTTTTGCTTATTTTCCACTGTTAATGTTAGATACGAAAATATTCATAGTTTGGAAACTATTGTAGATTTAAGTGTAGATTTCTTCTGAAACCAAAAGGTCATTCAAAAATTATTGTGAAAGGTACTATAAGAAGAGTACAATATGGTGGTCAGGAGAGCAATTTTTGGAACTTGGCTACCAATTTCAAATCCAGCTTCACCTCTTATTGGCTGCATGATGTGGAACATGTTACTTAGCCCATCTGTGCCCCAAGTTCCCCAAATGTAAGACGGAGATGTTAACAGTTCCTCCCTTACAGGGTGACTGTGAAGATTAAATGAATGCATACATGTAAAGCCCTTACAATAACTAGCCTCTACTAAATGCTCATCAATTTTAGCTGTTATTATTATTATTATTATATAAAATTATCAATTCAGTAGAATATGGAGAAGGAGAAAAAGTGAAAACAAAAAAGAAAATAGTAAAACTATGACTAGTGTGATAGTATATATGAAGATTCAATAAATGTATATGGAGTGTATATCTTCACTATTAAAAGACAGATAATTAGATTGGATAAACCTTACAGAATCTCTCTATGTGGTGTATCCAAGAGCCAAATCTGAAATTAAACCGCACAAAAAGATAAAAAAATAAAAAGGTGATTAAAATACATATCAGGAAAACTATAATCAAAAGAAAGCTGGCAAAACAAAATAGTACAAAGTAGAAACCAAGGCAAAAAGCGTTATTACTACATAATAAAAAGGGAAGAATTTAGTAAGAAGATAGAAAAATTATGAACTCCTGTGTACACAGTATTGTCTCAAAATATAAAACTGACACAATCATAAAATAAATTTGACAAATTCACAAACACTTTGGGAGACTTTTAATAAACCTTTATTAGGAATTGATAGATCAAGTTGATAAAAAAGTAGTGATTTTGAACAAAACTGATAGCTTGATCTGTACCCCAAAATAGAAAATATACATTCTTTTTGAGGATAAATGAAACAATAATAAACATTGTCCAGGTATTAGTTCTCGAAAGAAGTTCTAGTGAAGGTTGGAGCATGTCCTCTGAACACAGTCTTAATGGAAGCCATGAATAAAAATTATTTATAAAAACTCCACAGATTTATAAACTAAAGAAGCAATACTGAATAAGAGATAAAGGGGAAATAAAAATGAAAATTATGATCTATTTAGAATTGAATGACAGTAAAAGTTCTACTCATCAAAGTTGCTAAGAAAAGTACATGAAAGTTCATTTATAGCTCATTCTGAAAATGATTCAAATTATTTAAACAAGGGCTTGGAAAGCTAAAGAAAATTGATGAAAGGAAAGAAGAAAGATAAAAGAAATGAAGTAAGAAACAGAAACAAAGGATCAAGAAAAACAAAACTGGTTCTTTATTAAGATTTTGGCTGTATTTTGGTATATGTGAAATGTTCTCTTGATTGCTCTCTCATAGAGACAAGAAAGGAAGAGATGTGCATTGAAAGAAGAGAATTTTAGAATTTTTCAATGAACTTTAGGTCTCTGTTGACATGTTATTTAATCACACAGATATATTCCTTACCTTACTTTCTATTGTTAGTTTAGGTTCTAAGAAATAAGAAAATAGTTTCCCCTTTGGAATTCACATGATTTAGAAAGTAAATACATTTTCTGATGCATTTTTTCAAGTATGTTTGTCCCACTATAAATTCAAAGCAAAATATTTAAGACAAAATTAAATATAAATGTAAATATACATATTTAAGGCAAAGATAGTTACACATTCATCACAGAGAAGTGGAGTAGAAAGTATATATGCAAAAACCAAATTCCTACCTACTTTGAGTTGAAGCATATGTGGAATGTTTCAGACATACATACAAGAATGGGTTGAATGAACTTAATAAATAAAAAAATGTTTTTCCTAAAATTTCAGGGTTCAGGTACCTTAATATTCTGCAGCTATGTCTGTCTTTTTAAAGAGCCACACCTTTTACATTATCCAGAATGATGCCATCTGTTTTATTATCAGGGAGGTTACTAATGGGAAGTGTCTGCGAATAGACTGATTTCGTCTATTTGATATGCTAATAAATCCTGGGGAAGGAATTGTATTTTATTGAATTACTTACATTTACATAGCTGGAATTGCTGTCATTTTCTCTTCTATGAAACCTTAATTCCCTTGTTCAAATTGCTCAGAATACGTTGTCAATGAATGCTGTAATAGATAACCAAATGAGTTTTGCAGTCATAGAATATCCTGGTGCTCTTATTCAACATAATCATTTTGAACTTTAAATCAAATGGGCTCATTATTTTCTCTCTTTAACGTGCCTCATAGTTAAGGAAAAATTAGTATTAGTCTAGAATTAGAATGTTTTAGTCTTTCTTACCTCAACACTTGTACTCTCCCTATTTTTTTAGAATTAACTCTGATTTTGTGGTTTTTATAGATTTCCAATCTCAAGGATTCATTACATTGTCATTTTATTTTCAAGAACAAGCTATGTACACTTTAGATTACATCAGTATAAAATTTGCATTGCTAGTCATTGTTAAAAGGAAATGGAAAATATTAGTTTTGTTTAGTAGGCATTTAGTAAGCATCTAATGTATGCTCGTTGTTGAGAGGGGAAAAATATAAAAAATGACTTTGCTTATTTCACTCAAAACCGACATTAGTAATCAATTGTTAAATTGATGGTGCAAAATTTAAGTGCTATTTTGGACATTTCAACTTTTCTCTTGTCTACCAGAAGTATCACCATAAAAAGATTAGTTTGGGTCATTCACACAACAAGAAGTTGATGAGCCCTTTCCATATATGATGGACTAGAACTGTGAACAACAGAGAGGTAGTTCCTCCCTGCACAATGCTGGGAAAAACTTAGCAAAGGGTTTTAGAGGGAAAAGAGTCCTCTACTAAAGGGCAATTTCTGAGATTTCAAAAAGTGATGACTAATATGGTATTCTTTTCCTTTAGACTCAAAAGAACCCCAAGGGGAGGCCTGTGATCACAGGCATGTTCTGTCTTGTCTGCATTACTCAGTGACGGAAACATGGTTGATTGATTTCTAGGCCTCAGTAGGCATCTGACACCACATTTATCAAATACTGCCATTCAGATTCTCATCTTTCACCTGAAAGCAAAGCAAACTTGGTTTGTTAAGTCCATGTAAAAATGAGATTGTGATTAAAGCACAGTAAAACTTATGCTGTTCTTTAGGGCACATATTTTTTCTTCTTAAGTAAAAAAAATGCCACATATAAATGAAATCATATGATAATTGTCTTTCTCTAATTGACTTATTTCGCTTAGCATAATACCTTCTAGTTCCATCCATGTCATTGCAAATGGCAAGATTTCATTTTTTTTTGATGGCTGCGTAATATTCCATTGTATATATATACCACATCTTCTTTACCCATTCATCTGTCCATGGACATCTGGGCTCTCTCCATAGTTTGGCTATTGTGGACATTGCTGCTATAAACATTGGGGTGCAGGTGCTCCTTCAGATCACTACATTTGTATCTTTGGGGTAAATACCTAATAGCGCAATTGTATGTCATACAAGAAAATTGATACTTGAAGAAGTAAGATAACTTACTACATTTCATAGAACTATGAAGTGCCAAGTCCTAGTTTTTAAAACAGATCTGCCTGATTCCAAAGCCTATTTTTTTAACCATTCTGCTATAGTGTTTAAGTTTTTATTTATCCAATTTGTAGTTCTCTTTTCTTTCTCCCAAACATTTTTGCTCCTATTTCATATACAGACTTGAAGACTTCTGTAGATCAAAACTTAAGACTTAGTACTAACATTTATTGAACTTCCTTAACATTTATTGGTGCCGACCACTTTAGCCGGCCCTGTTTTTATCAAAGTACATTGATTACTACCATTACTTGAAGTGTATACAAAGAGTCCTTGCAAAATTTAATTAAAGTATCTATTACACCTTTATGACATCAGGACATATTATCATGTGTGATTCTGTTTTTATTCTCCTCCAAATCTTGTCTACCAGTTTTATTTTCTCTCTGCCCCATGTCCAAACATCTAATGCTCTTGTACTGCTTTCCAAATACATGGCCTTTTGGGAATTTTCCGGGGTTTTCCCTAGAGCAAAAGTATCCAACGATGGTCCATAATCCAAATCTGACTTACAGAACTGGTATGTCTACTTTGTACATTGTTTTTATGTTTTTTTTTTAAACCAACAGTTAAAACTCAGGAAATTTGATGTGAAATATCTGGATCCTAAACATAATCTGGCAATACTGGATCTGAACTTCTGTAATAAATGCTTAGCTCTTGGTAATAGGTCCCCCTTTACATAGAGTGGGTTCTCTCCTATTTGTTGGACATAAGCACTCACAATTGGCTTTCCAAATCTAGGCCAAATGCCAGTTGCCATTTATCATTGTGCATGCACTGTTCATTTTCTCACAGTAGAGAACTATTTCTCTGTACTATGTCTTAAAGGTGGGAAAATGAAAAATAAGCCTAAAGGTCAATATACTTCAAGAAAAATGGAAGAAAATACATTTTTCTCTAGATGTGAAGAATATTAAACAATTTTTAACATGTAAGCAAAATATGTGTCTTATACCAATGTTTTTCACTAATTTGTGTTACCACTCTGGTGACAAGAGTTTATGACTTTGACTTTAGAGTAGTCACAAACACTGAAGAATTACCAAAAAGAAACAAGGACTGGAGTTAGCAAAATTCTCTTTGGTTCAGTCTAATTCCTTTAAGGTCACCTATATTTCTTTGAAGTTTTTAACTTAAAAGTCATGAATTTAATCAAATCAAATCACTGAGCAAATTCATTTGTGAAGAATTATGTGTAAGAGCAGGCCCTTCCATTGTTACTTTATCTTCAAAAAGTTTATGTATTTTTTCTTTCAAATTTAATAAAATAAATTTACGTGTATTATATAGTATTCAGTTATAAGCCAGTTACCTAATCAATATCCCTTCCTCCTTTCTCCTTACTAACAGAAGCTGTAGTCTTTTGAAGCATCAATGAAACTGAAAAATATTCATCTTCAAGACTTCTTTGCAGCTTGGAGTAGCTATATAATCCAGGCAATGAGATATATGTGGAATTCAACTGGATAGGGCTACTGAGAAACCCTTTTTTGGGTTAAATTAGTACAGCCTCAGTTGGCACACTCCCTTTTTTGGTATTTTACCCTAAATTTCCTTCTCCTTCCTGCCTAAAATATATATGCAGTTCCTGAAGATGGAACAGCATTTTTGTGATGACAAGGGCAAAAGCCAAATGCTCAAGTTGAGTAGAAAAAAGTTAGATTGAACTTGAATCCTTTATGCTTTTATGGAGTTACCATGGCAGACTTGGACTACTTAGTTTCATACTTCTAGTTATTGAGAAAAATATTCTGTTTAGTTAAGCTTCTGTAATTATGTTTCTGATGTATGCATTCAGATACAACTTATAACTAAAAGAACATCTAAAACCTGGAAGCAGACTGCTATAAATAACAGATCCTAAAATACAGTGGGGATGGAACTTTGGGGAAAAAAAATCCTGAGAAAACCCAAGTCTAGATATGACTTATCTGCAGACTAGTGTGGCAAACTCATCCCTGTTTGCCTGGGGTTATTTCAGTCTTAAAATGGAAAGTTCTACATCCTAGGAACCCTCTTAGTCTTAGGCAAGTCAGATGGTTGGCCACCTTACTGCAAGCAAAGGGAGAAGGAAGTACGTCTTTATTTATTAATTTTATTTTTTAAAAAAGATATATTTTTTTATTTTGAGGGGGGAGGAGCAGAGGGAGAGAATCTTTCATGATTCCCCACTGAGCAAGGTGCCTGACGTGGGGCTTGATCCCACAACCCAAGAGATCATGACCTGAGCTGAAACCAAGAGTTGGACGCTTAACCGACTGAGCTACCCAGTCACCCCAAAAAGTTCATCTTTAATAGGGGAGACACTTTATCTTAGCCTGCAATCTATATTGACTGATAGGATAAAAATGCCAACCACTTCTATGTCTGTCACCAAAGCCAATGCAAGCATCATACGGAGGCCCCAGTTCTCTTCTAAGTTCAGGTCTCTCCTAAGATATCCTAAGGAACTGTCTATATAAGGTCTTTGAATAGGATTGTTTTATAAGGAATTGAAGAGAAACAATGCTTATTTTTTGAGGGAATTCTATTGTCAAAGACACACAAACTTAAGCAACAGACTATGATTACTCAACCTCTAAAGTTACATAAAGCTCCAAACAGACATAAAATATGAGGGGGCTGTGAAACCATGTAGCTCCAGGAAAGACATTCTCTATAATGTCTATCTCACTTATAGACCTTAAGAATGACAGATGAAGAGAATCGCCCCCTGCGAAAAGACTTAAGATCTGTGGATGGCCATGGGTGGGGGGAAGATCTAGAGCTGTACTGTCTCTAAAGTGACTAGTAGCTACACTGAGATGTGTTATAAATGTAAAGTACACACTAGGTTCCAAAGACTTAGTATGTAAAAAAGAATATAAAATATCTACTTAATACTTTTTCATGTTGATTACAAGCTGAAATAAGATTTTGGGTTAACCCAAATACTGGGTTAAATGAAACTGAGTTTTCTGAGTGATGTCAGAAAGATGGTGGAATAGGCAGTCCCAGACTATCTTTATGAGAAGTCCAGAATCTAATTAAGAAGTTGCAGCACCTCAGACAAATATAAAACTGAAAACAGCTGCACTGAAATGGGTAAGAAGAGCGATTTCATTTTATCTGTGTCAGCCCCAACCCCCGCAAACTGGCACAGCTCAGTGCCAGGAGAGGTCAGCTCAGCCTGTGACTTCTACAGTTGTGTGTTGAGGGGAAGGAGAGTGGAGCATGCACCTGGCCTCCCTCTCTTTTACTGTGCACTCCAAAGGGCCGGTTTCTGTCTTGCTTCTCACTGAGTGCTGAAAGAATTGTCATTGTCTGGATGCCTTAAACAGGTAGGAAAAAGGAAAAAGGGAAGAAAGCTCCCTAAAGCAAGATTGGGAAAAGGCTTTCCCCCAGCAGAGAGGGAGGGAAGTAGAACATGTCTTTAACATCTCCAGTTTTAGTGCACTCCCTGCCGGCCAGTTTCTGTTTATTGTTCACAGCAAATGCCAAAGGAACCAGCACAGTCAGACACCAGAGGGAGCAAGAGGTTATGGGTTCTTCAGAAAACGGAGGCGGGAGGGTGGGGGGAGTGGGGGGTGGGGGGGTGGAGACTGAATGCTGAATGCCTGAGCCAGGTTGATGAAGGTCTTTCCCAGTCAAAGCCAGTCCATAAAGTCTGATAGAAGTGATGGTTTCTTCAAATGTGCAGACATCAACCTAAAGCTACTGGAACATGAAGAATGTCCAAAGGAATAAAATAAATCTCTAGTAATTGACCCTAAAGAAATGGAGATATATGAATTGCCTGATAAAGAATTCAGAATAATCATCTTAAAGAAGCTGTCTTAGTCCCTTTGGGCTGCTATAAATAACTACCGCAGACTGGGTAGCTTACTATGGAAATTTGTTTCTTACAGTTCTGGAGGCTAGAAGTCCAGGATCAGAGTGCCAGCATGTTTAGGTGAAAGTTCTCTTCTGGGTTCCAGACTTCTTATTGTATCTTCACTTGGGGAAGGGACTAGGGAGCTCTGTGGGGTCTCTTCTATAAGAACACTAATCCCATTCATGAGAGCTACCCCGCTCAAGATCTGATCACTTCCCAAAGGCCCCACCTACTAATACCATCACCTTTGGAAGTTAGCATTTCAACATAGGAATTTGGGGTGGGGGTGGGTCACAAACACTCCTCAATCAAAGGACATAGAGTGGCTGATGGATTAAAAAAACAAGATCTAATTATTTGCTGTCTATAAGAGACTCACTTTAGATTTAAGGACACATATAGGCTAAAAGTGAAAAGGTGGAAAAGGTTATGCCATGCAAATGATAACCAAAAGAAAGCAGGAGTGGCTACACTTATATTAGACAAAATAGTCTTTAAGTTAAAAACTGTTGCAAAAAAGTCATTATATAATGATAAAATGGTCAATTCATCAGGAAGATAATCACAATTATAAACATATATGGAGCCAACATCAGATCACCTAAATATATAAAATAAACATTGACAGATCTGAAGGGAGAAATGATAGCAATTCAATAGTAGTAGGAGACTTCGCTACCCGACTTTTAATTGTGGGTAGAACATTGAAACAGAAAGTCAATAAAAAGACAGTGGACTTTCACAAAACTATAGTCCAAATGAACCTAACAGACATTTACAAAACAGAATATACTTCAGAATAAATCACAAGTTAGGTCACAAAACAAATTTAGGAAGATTGAAATAATACCAAGTATCTTTTCTTATTACAATGGAATGAAACTAGAAATTAATAAAGAAGGAAAGCTGGAAAATTCACAAATATGTAAGAGTTAAACAACACACTCTTGACAATCCACTGGACCAAAGAAGAAATCAAAAGGGAAACTAGGTATTACAAAATATCTCAAGATAAATGAAAATGAAAACACAACATACCAAAACTTTTGGGATGTAGCAAAAACAGTACTAAGAAGGAAATTTATAGTGATAAATGCCTACGTTAATAAGAAGGAAGATTTCAAATAACAATATAACTTTATACCTCAAGGACCTAGAAAAAGATGAACAAATTAAGCCCAGAGTTATCAGAAGGAAGAAAATAATAAATATTAGAGTAGAAATAAATGAAATAGAGAATAGAAACCTAGAACAAAATTGATGAAACTAAAGAGCTGATTTTTGGAAAAGGTAAACAAAATTGACAAACCCTTAGCTATACTAATTAAGAAAAAAAAGAAAGAAGACTCGAAGTCAGAAATGAAAGAGGAGACATTACGATTGAAGTCACAGATTTTAAAAAGGATCATAAGCGACAATTATGCACAATTATATACCAACAGATTGGAAAACCCAGAAGAAATTAATAAATTCCCAGAAAGATACAACCTATCAAGATTGAATTGTGAGGAAATAGAAAACCTGAGCAGACTAATAACAAATAAGAATATTGAAACAGTAATCAAAAACATTCTAAAAAGAAAACCCCAGGATCAGATGGCTTCACTGGTGAATTAAACCAAACATTTAAAGAAATAACACCAATTCTTCTTAAGTTTTTCCAAAAAATTGAAGAGGAAAGTACAGTTCCAAACTTGTTTTATGAGCCCAGCATTATCCTAGTACCAAACCTAGATAAAGACACCACAAAAGAAGAAAATTCTCGGCCAATATCCCCAATGAATACAGATGCAAAAATGCTCAACAAAACATTAGAGAACTCAATTCAATAGCACATTAAAATGATCATACACGATGATCAAGTGATATTTATCACTGTGATGAAAAGATGGTTCAAAATAGGAAAATAAATTAATTTCATACATCATATTAACAGAATGAAAGATAAAAGTCTCATGGTCATCTCAATAGATGCAGAAAAATCATTTGACAAAATTCAACACCCTTTCATGATAAAAACTCTCCACTCTCTAGTTATAGAAGGAATTTACCTCAATATTATAAAAGTTAGATGTGGAAAACCCACAGCTAAATCATACTCAACAGTGAAGAACTGAACACTTTTCCTCTAAAATCAGAAAGAAGACAAGAATGCCTTCTTTCACTAGTTCTATTCAATAAAGTACTGGAATTCCTAACCAGAGCAACTAGGCAAGAAGAAGATATAGAAGTCATCCAAATCAGAAAGAAAAAATAAAATTTTCTTTGTTTGCAGATAACATGATCTTATATGTATAAACCCCTAAAGACTATACAATAAAATTTGCTAACAAATTTAGTACAGTTGTAGGCTACAAAATCAACATACGAAATTTTTCATTTCTATACACCAGCAATAAACTTTCAAAAAAGGAAATTAAGAAAATAATACTTTATGATAATTTCAAAAAGAACAAAATACTTAGAAATACTTAGCTAAAGAAATGGAAGACTTGTACACTGAAAACTATAAAACATTGCTTAGCGAAATTAAAGACACAAATAAATGGAAAGGCATCTTGTGTTCACAAACTGCAAGACTTAATATCGTTGAAATGTCCATACTACCCAAAGTGATCCACAGATTCGATGTGTTCCCTATCAAAATACCAATGGCATTTTAAACAGAAATAGAAAAAGAAATCCTAAAATTCATATGCAATCACAAATGACCTTAAAAAGCCAAAGTAATTTTAAAGAAGATCAAAATGGGAAACATCACACTTCCTCATTTCAAAATATATTACCAAGCTACAGTTACTAAAACAGTATGGTACTGGCATAAAGATAGACATTTAGACCACTGGAACATTTTAGAAGCCCAGAAATAAATCCATGCATAAATGGTCAACCAATCTTTGACAAGGGAGCCAAAGATATACAATGGGAAAAAGATAGTATCTTCAACAAATGGTGTCGAGAAAATTGGATATCCACATGTAAAATAATGAAATTGCATTCTTACCTTACATCATACACAAAAGTCAATTCAGAATGAATGAAAGATTTAAACGTAAGACCAGAAACTATTAAGCACTCAGGAGAACACATATGGGACAAGCTTCTTGACATCGTCTTGGCAAGGATTTCTTGGACAGGACATCAAAAACACAAGTAACAAAAACAAAAATAAAGTGGAACTACATCAAATTACAATACTTCTGCACAGCAAAAGAAACAACAAAATGACAACAAGACCTATGGATTGGGAGAAAATGTTTGCAAACCATATATCTTATCATAAGGTGTTAACATCCAATATATACAAGGAACTCCTGCAACTCAACAGCAGAAAACAAAACCAAAAAATCCCACAAATAACCTGATTTAAAAATGGGCAAAGGAATTGAATAAACATTTTTCCAAAGAAGATATACAAATGGCCAATGGGTATATGAAAAGATGCTTAGCATCACTAACCATCAGGGAAATGCAAAACAAAACAAAACCACAATGAAATTTCTCCTCACACCAGTTACAAGGGCTATGATATTAAAGAAAAAGTAAGTAAAGGTAAGAAATTAGAACACTTGTATATTGTTGGTAAGAAATTAGAACACTTGTACATTGTTGGTAGGAATGCAAACTGGTGCAGCTACCATGGAAAACTGTATGGTGGTTCCTCAAAAAACTAAAAATAAAATTACCATATAATCCAGCAATCCATCTTCTGGGTGTTCAGAAGAATTGACCCACCTATATTGTCTATAAGAAACTCATTTTAAATGTTAAGACACAGAAAGATTAAAGGTAAAGGGGGTCAAAAGCAAATGTAAAAAATATTAAAAGTAAAGATTAAAGGTAAAAAGGTACTGTGCTAATATGAATCAAAAGTGTTGTCTGGGGGAAAAAAGTGTTGTCTGGAAGGAGAGCAGCAATCTTTTGGCCATAAGGATGAAGCCACTTACTAAAGTGGGTAGACCAGAGATCAGCAAGGAACCTGGGTCTTGGATGGCTTCCTTAAGCACTCTATTAGCCCTGGACTTTGTGCCTCAGTCTTCTGTTAGGTGAAAAAAATAATCCCCTACTTGGGCAAACCATGATAATTGTAACATATGACTGCAAGTAATCTAACTGATACTGAGGGAAACTAACATTAAGAGATGATTCTCTTTAAGGAGCTTCATTTATTTTATTTAATCCTTACAACAGCATTTCAAAGATAAAGAAACTGAGGTTCAGAATTTAAGTAACTAGACTAAGGTTACACAGCTGGTATATAGAGATGCTTAGGTATGAAACCTGGTCTTTAACATCCCATCATATCATCGTCATTATCATCTCCATCATTATAGGGTTAACATCATTTGTTTGTTTCATTAACATGTTTGCACTAGAAATGTTTTACCAAGATGAGAATAAATTCTTTACATAATTTTCAGTGAACATAAATACTTGTTCATATTTGTAATTTATATATATTTTTAAAAGTGTTAGAGAACAAATAAGCCCTTTTACCTGAAAGCTGAAGTCAGAATAAGGTTAGATGTATTGATTTGACCTTCATGCATTGTTTTGTGTGTGTGAGGTTTTTTTTTTTTCTCCCAAGAAAAATAAATCTTTGGCTTTTTAAAAACTTTTATTTCTTTGCTGTAAAACTGGTTACAAAGATATGATGTTAGGCAAAAGAAATGTACAATTGGGAAAGAATTGGAGAGATTAGATTAGAAGGGAGGGATGTGCATTTACTCAAGGAGAAACATATCTTGAAGGCTAATAAAGAAGAAAGATATTGCAGACTATATTTATGTACACTTTGTCAGGGATGGATGAAGCCAAATGATTTTGTACTATCAAGATAATTTGTACAAGTTTCTGGAAGATATTAAACTCAGAATCTTTTTTTTTTTTTGCCTATCACCTTTGTCTTAAACTTTTAAAGTCATGTCTGATTTGAGGGCAATATCCATCTGTTTCTGGTTTATTTCCACTTTACTTATCAACTTATTATTTTATTTGCAACATAATCTCTGAAATACAGGGCTTCGGGAACAGCTAAATTAAGTTTTCTTTTACCTCTCATAATGAAAAACATTGCAAATCAGAGTCCAAAAGCCCTAAACACAAGGTTGTAATGGGTATCTACAGGTGTCTCTTCAAGTTAGACCCTATACCAAATTGATATAATCTGAGGCCATTCTTCTAGTAAATTCTTCTTTTTTGGAAGATTGCAATACTTTCTTAGTAGAATCAAGGAATTTAATTTTTATTAAACTCTGCAAGATTTTTCAGAGTTACTTCAATTATTGAGTCTCAACAAGGGGCTGGGCTCTTTTGGGAATAAGAAAATTATATTAGTCATATTCCCAACACTCAAATAACATCATGATCCATTAGATAGGTCAGACATAAGTGACAGACTGGAGGATGAAAAAGGTGTTACTAGTCTGGTGATGAGAGCTATAGACATTTTTTGGGTTTATCAGAGTCTTCAGTTAGGGCTACAAGAGACCTGTGTGTGTGTGTGTGTGTGTGTGTGTGTGTGTGTGTGCCTAAGAGATAATTAAAATATTTATATATGAATGAAAAGAAGGCCAGAGTTGGGGGGGGCAACCAGTGTAGAGAGCATTTCATAGACCATTACAACATCAATATGATACAAGAATGCCATAGATATTAGGGAAAGATGTTCATATATAAGGCAGGTTTGTGGAAAATTTGTGTTGGGGAAGTAAAATTTTATTCTCTCTCTATTTTTGTCTCTCAAATATAACCTTTACCTGGGGATTGGTGACTGCTTTATATCAAGTTCTCTTTTAAATCATATAATTTTTCTCTCTTGTTTTGGGCATCTTGAGTTCCCTTTTGGACATAGCTAAATGTGTAACCTCTTTAGCATGTCTTGGTTTGGTAGAAACTTTATTTTTTTATTTTTTATTTTTTTAAAAGATTTTATTTATTTATTTGACCGAGAAAGACACAGCGAGAGAAGGAACACAAGCAGAGGGAGTGGGAGAGGGAGAAGCAGGCTTCCCGCAGAGCAGGGGGCCCGATGCGGAGCTCGATCCCAGGACCCCAGGATCATGACCCGAGCCGAAAGTAGACGCTTAACGACTGAGCCACCCAGGCACCCCAGGTTTGGTAGAAACTTTAAAAGTAATTTTATCTTTGGTTTACCTAAATAAACATTACTATAAAAAACAAACAACCCCCCCCTCCAAATAATTTAACCTTTGGAATTGCTGCTTGATTGTTATAAAAACTGATGAATTTTTTCTAGAAGAAAAAGCTTTACAGAAGACTGCAAATTTATGTAGTTTTCCAATTTCATTGAACATTTCTGTTTTCGAAATGCATTGGGATGAAGGTGGACCCCTTAAGGTACAATTTTGAAAGGATGCAGAGAGATTCAGAAAATACAGGATCTGAGTAATACAGTATAGGTATTAATTTTACATGTGAAATTGATGCTTTTGTAAATAAAATCTATCTTATCTACTTGTAAGAGGAAATGTTTATCAAGTTGAAATTGCCAATTCCCTCTGTCTGCAAAATAGTTACAGACAGAGGAGGGCAGAGTAAGGTGGGGAATAGTTTCCATTATTTATATGACTCCCAGTTGTTTAGCTAGAGCTAGTCTCTAAAAATCCCCTTGCTGTAGAAATAATGGCAGGTGGACTTGCATCATGGTTCAACCTCACTGCAGTTCTGGGAATCCATCAATAATGAGAGCTGAAGAATTCAGGAGACTCTGGCAAGGAACATAAAAGAAGACATGGTTTTCCCTTTTTTTTTTTTCCCCTAAATGATGAATCACAGTAAATGCATCCTTAAAATTGATTGTTTTAGGAATTCAGGGCCATGATGTACAAGAATAAATAAAAAAACACTCCTCATTTTTTTTTCTTGAACTCCTATACTGCCTGCTGGTGAAGATTAAATCTTAGTTTAGTCATTTCAAGGGGTACCCACTCTTGCATGCATTTTTCCTGTATTGTATCTAAGTCCTAGAGGGCTTACTAGGAGGTTGAGAGGATTTTTTTCATTCTTGGTTATTGTCATCTATGCACACGACATTAGCTGAGACGTACACCACTTTTTCTCACTCTCAGTAATCAGTCCGTGTGTGTCACTAGAACACATGTGTGTTCATTGAGACATGTGTGTCTGAATCTCACAGCTTCTGAGCCCCACTCGATATGTAAGGAAACTTTAGCTCTACTCCTGGATCCAAGGATGAAGGTGGAATGTCTCCAACTAGATAAATCTGGCAGGTATTCTGTTTACTACTCTCCTATGCTGCAGAAGGACATAGTTGTCAAGTCTTCTCTGTTTTATGTGAAAACAGAGAACACAGACCACCCCTCTTCTCAGATTCCAGGGTTTCTCTGCCTCCCACTCCCCAGGCTTTAAGGACTCTTTCTTAGGGGACCAACAGCATATAGCCTTCTTGCTTTCACAGTCTTCTCTTCTTCCTCCCCCTTTCCCACAGGCCCCACCGTTAAAGGGAGTCTTACGGTGCCTGGGTGGCGCAGTCGGTGAAGCCTCTTGGTTTCAGCTCAGGTCATGGTCTCGGGGTGATGAGATTGAGCCACGCCCCCCCCGCCCCGCCCCGCCTCTGGTTCGGTGCACAGTGCAGAGTCTGCTTAAGATTCTCTCCCTCTCCCTCTGCCCCTCCCACTCGTGCTTTCTCTCTCTCTCTCAAATAAATCTTTTTAAAAAAGGGAGTCTTTATGTAGTCTTTTCCTTTATTCTTTCTAATTTATCATTTAAAACATACATTTCGTTTATTAAAAGATTTTTTAATTAACATTTTTTTATTGAAGTACAATTAACATACAGTGTTATATTAGTTTCAGGTGGGTAATACAATGATTTAACAATTCTATACATTTCTCAGTGCTCATCAAGATAAGTGTACTTTTAATCCCCTTTATCAATTTCGTTCATCTCCCCGAGCCACCACCTCTCTGGCAAACATCTGCATTTAAGAGTCTGTTTTTTGTTTGTTTGCCTCTTTTTTTCTTTGTTCATTTGTTCTGTTTCTTAAATTCCACATATGCATGAAATCATATAGTATTTGTCTTTCTCTGACTGACTTATTGCACTTTGTATTATATCTCTAGCTCCATCCATGTTGTTGCAAATGGCAAGATTTCATTCTTTCTTGTGGCTGAATAATATTCCATTGTATACACATGCCACATCATACATTTTATTTTTTCATTTTTTTATTTTTTAAATTTACTTATTTATTTTAGAGAGAGAGAGGGAGCACCAGCAGGTAGGGCAGAGGGAGAAGGAGAGAGAATCTCAAGCAGACTTCGCGCTGAGTGCAGAGCTGGAGGCGGGCTCCATCTCACAACCTTGAGATCACAACCTGAGCTGAAACCAAGAGTCAGAGCCTTAACCAAGTTCGCCACCCAGGTGCCCCCATTTTATACTTTTTTTTTTTTTTAAATGAAGGAGAAGAGGTTTTTTTTTTTTTTTTTTTTTTTAAAGATTTTATTTATTTGAGAGAGAGAGAATGAGAGACAGAGAGCATGAGAGAGAGGAGGGTCAGAGGGAGAAGCAGACTCCTTGCTGAGCAGGAAGCCCGATGTGGGACTCAATTCCGGGACTCCAGGATCATGACCTGAGCCGAAGGCAGTCGCTTAACCAGCTGAGCCACCCAGGCGCCCCCCCATTTTATACTTTTAAAAGTTCAGATTTTGGGACCTCAGTAACTCAAACCCTTGAAAATTAAATGTTTTGGGTTTTGAAACTCAAAAGCCATGTCTCTGCCTTTCTGTTGATCATCATGCTTCCTGAGACTATCATTATACTTGTTTTGTCTTAGTAAGGAAGAATCACAGGGTAATAGAGGTAATATATCAAAACATATAGAGTGACACTTGTGTTATTAGCAATACTTATGGAAATGTTTATTCTTGAACCTCTATCTCATTTTTAAGAATTGTGAAGAGTCTGAGGTTTTACCCTACTTACAACTAACAAGTTAACCTGACACAGTCTCGTGAATGATGGTGGAAGACATGAGACTCCTGAGTCAGAGACCAAGGTCAATTTATTACTCCCAGAAATAGCAGTGGCCACAGTATCAATCAACATTTTTGTGCCATTCCTGGAGCCCATGCCCAGAGTGACAGATGACACCTGTATATGTAGTGTATTATGTTACAGGAGAGGAATCTTTAGCTTTGAGAATCTGAGTATTTCATAAAAGGCAGTAAGCATACCTGTCCTTTGATTCAGAGAGAGCTGCTATCTATCTTCCAAACCTGTCCTTTGCTCTGAAGAGAGACACTGTCTGTAGAGCTGTTTGCTATGCAAACATCTTTGAAAAGATAATATGTAACAAAGGGCAATCTTACAAGTAATGCAGGAGTGAACTTTAAATTTTTTAAAGTTTTATTTATTTAAGTAATCTCCACACCCAATGTGGGGCTCAAACTCACAACCCCAAGATCAAGAGTCACATGATGTGACTGAGCCAGCCGGGTGTGTCGCAGGAATGAACTTTAAATGATGACTGTTAAATGTCTAATTTTGAATTAGTCAGGAGGATGAAAGCAGGGAGATGAGAGGTGTAGGCTGATATGGATACCTTTTCTTTTTCTTTTCTTCTTTCATTTCTTCCTTCTTCCTCTTCCTAGCATGGGTCTCACCCCTCAGACTCTGCAATGTGGGAGTCATGCCACCAAGGTCCTCAGTGGCCCCACCCCCATGACTCCAGACACAGATCACTTTCACTTATATTTCATTGCCTGAAGCAAGTGACATGATCACAGCTGCCTTTGAGGGGATGGGAAGCATAAATTAACCAAATATTCAGAAAGAAAAAAGCCAGATATTTGAGGAATAGAATAAATGACTTCAATGATGATTTATGTGCTTAAGGATTTCAGTTTTATATGGGAAGTAAAGCCCATAGAAATACCTGCCATAGAATTTGTCACACATTCTAATAAGCTATGTATCAAGTTGTTGATCAATGAAATGGAATTTGTTACTGCTTCCTGTGGGTGGTAGGGTAAAACTATGATAATGACAAGGTGATATTTGAGTTTCACCTTGATGAATATACAGGAGCATTCCAGGTAGAAAAATTGTGTGAGATAGAGAGTAGGGGAAAGGTGCCCTGAGGAGAGAAGAGATGTCATGAAAAATCATATTCAAGTCTCAGGAGCTTGGAGATGGCATATTATATAAGATATAGTAGGTGTTGAGGCACAAAGATGAATAAAAGAGATATCATGCCTGCCCTTTATCTTGTTGAGCATGTATTTCAGAAGAGTGAGTAGAAATCAAATATATATGTAGAGAATTAACAATTTAGTAATAAGTTGGATGAGTACTTTGAAGAGAAGCATCGTATTGAAGGACTACATTATGGGAATGTCATCTAGGCAGAAAGGTCATGGAATAAAGTTCATAAGCAAAGCATGTGGAGGGGTAGGGGTGGGCCTGGGGAAATAGTCCAGACAGAAGCAGCATGTGCAGAAGGCCCCAGGTTGGAAGGAATACGGCACACTGGTGGAGATGGAAGAAGTGGGTCTGGCATTCGAAGAGGGGCATCAGATGAAACTGGAGAGCAGTTAAGGTAAATATGAGGGCCTGTAGACATTGTTTAGCACTCTGTTTTATCCTAAGATAAATGGGAAGCCATCAGCACATTTTATGTAAGAGAGTAACATATAGGCATTTTGTAAAGCTCACTCTGTCTGCAGTGTAGAAAAAGGATTAGAAGGTGTGCTACTGTGATTTATAATAAGAAATATATATTTGGTATCTGTCCCATTTCTGGCACAGAGCTCCTAAAACCCTTGGAATTTTCCTAGTGAAGAGAACAATAAAAGTGTCTTTTGTTATGTTAAGAAGGTGACTTTTGTATAATACCTAAGGATGGAGTCTGTGGCCAGGAGAACAAACCAGGCAATTAAAGGTTTGTAATTTTCAGTCCCTTTCCCTCCCAACCCACCCCTGGGGAAGGAAGAGAGGCTGGAGGTTGAATCAATTGCCAATGATCAATGATTTGATCAGTCATGCCTATGTAATGAACCCTCCATAAAAACACAAAAGAACAAGGACCAGAGAGCTTCTAGTTGGTGAACATGTGGGGATTCAGGAAAAGTACCCAGAAAGAGCATGGAAGCTCAGTGCCTGTTTTCCCATAGCTTGCCCTATGCGTCTCTTCCTTCTGGTTATTTTTAAGTTATATCCTTTCATAATTAGTGGTAATATAGTAAGTAAAATGTTTCTCTGAGTTCTGTTAGCCATTCGAGAAAATTAATCAAACCTAGAGTGGGAGTTGTTGGAACCTTCCATTTATAGCCAGTTGGTCAGAAGCACAGGTAACAACCTGGTATTGCAATTGGCATCTGGGATGGGTGAGGAGAGAAGTCTTGTAGGACTGAGCCCTTAACCTGTGGGATCTGGTGCTGTCTCCAAGTAGAGAGTGTCAGAATTGAGTTGAATTGTAGGACATGCGGCTGGTGTCAGAGAATTGCTCGGTAGTGCGGAAAAAAGACACAGATTGTAATTGGTGTCAGAATTGGAGAGGGGCTCAAGAACTGATTTAAGAAGACAAGTTACAAGTTAGTTGTCCAGCTGAGAATTAAGGATCGCTAGGATGAAAGTTAGACTTTGATGAAGGGATATACCACCCAAGTAGTTTCCCAGAGTGCCATTCACTAAAGGGTACTAAACTATGGCTGTGTATATTTCAACGTGAAGAAAATTTTGTTTAATAAACTCCCCTAAGGAAGAGTATTCATGTGGTTTGAAGAAATACTGGATTAGTTACTTGGGATAAGTGTGAATTACCTCCACCCACCTTCTGACAAGAAAAATGTCCCAGTATTAATCGATAGTAACCATATCAAATGGATGAGCCCTTTTGCCTCATAGGGATAGAAATGAATTGCCCAAGAGAGAGAGTGCTGCTGTCTTCCATTTCCCCTGTAAGACTTTGCCTTCTTCTAAACAAATATTTCACAGATATTTAAAGGATATTTTTTGAGTGGCACCAAATTATTAACTATTCCGGGATGCATAAATATCATGATTTTGCCCTGGATGGGATGATGACCATGGAGAGAAAGAGAAGTGAACATATTTGGCACATATATCAAGAACAATTGACTTGGTGACAAAATAAGAGGAAGGCTAGCAAATGGAGAGGTAGGGGTCTAGGATGACTCCTGGATTTCTGTATTAAAATGCGAGGCATACTGCTGTTGAAAGATAAACTGAGGCATGTTAATCATGTTAAGAGTTTATTTGAACAAATGTCTGTTCTAATCAGGCAGCACCAAACTAGAAGTGGTTAGGAGTGCTCCACAGACAGGAGGTAGGGGTAAGACTTTTATAGAGAAGACACAGAAGGAAGGTGAGGAAATTATTTGGTTGGTTATAGCTTACATGGTTGCCTTATTTGAAAAGCCTCATTGGCTATTTATGATCAATTGTCCCTAAGTTTTGATTTTTTAACCTTGAGGCATTTACAGGCTAAGGTCTGAGTTTGCTTATGTAGGCTGCCAAAGCAGTAGAACCATCTGTCTTTAAAAAAAACCAAATAAATAAATAAAAAAGAACTGTCTCAGGCTAAGGGCCTCTTTGTCCAATTAATTTAACACTGCAAAGTAGGATGAGGGTTTGTTTGTTTTTTTGCTTTTTGTTTTTAAATAACTAGGTAGATAATACACCCAACAATCTTTAACTTTTGGAGGTCTTGATAGAATGTCAACTAAAAAATCCTTTTGTTCAAGTCTACCATAATGATCTAAAAAGACATATGACTGAGATCTTAATTACATACAGTAATATCTTATTAATCACATGTTCTACTTGCTTACACTGTTGAATGTCAATATAACTTTTAAGAAAAACATAGGTATTGGACTTATATTTGCCCTATAATAATTTAATGGGTAATTATCAAATACATTATGCCATTTGTCCTTTATAATCAATCTGTGAGGTAGTTAGGGCAGATATTACTCAATTTTGCAGATGAGAAAAATGAGATCAATATATGCTAAGTAACTTGTCACAGTTCACACAAAGTTTACACAGATGATTAGTGGTAGATCCAGAACTAAAATCCAGACATGATGATTCCTGGTCCAAAGCTCTTTGCCATTATACCATCCAGTAGAATACAGGGTGGGGTGGTATCCGTGGTGATGAGAAAAGAAAATTGTAGGATGAGAAAAGTCTAAGGATTCCTGTATTATTTCACTATTAGACATGGCTCATTTTTTGTTTGTTTCATGTATGGAGAAAAACATTTGTTTTGAATTGATAAGAAAAAGAAAGGCTGAGATACATACTGTCAAGGGTCCTCAAGGGAAGATACGATGCTAAATACTGTACTTGTTAAAAAAGACCAGTACTAATTGTCATAAGTTTTTTCCTTGTTGAGACGTATTCTACTCATGACCCTGAGATCAAGACCTGAGCTGAGATCATGAGTCAGATGCTTAACTGACTGAGCCACCTAGGCACCCCTCTTCTTTAGTACTTTTGATATTAATTTGATTTTTTAAGAAGATTTATTTATTTTAGAGAGGAGGGGAGGGGCAGAGGGAGAGGGAGAGAAATCCCCAAGCAGACTCCCCACTGAGTGTGGAGCCCTACTTGGGGCTTGATCCCAGGACCCCGAGGTCATGACCTGAGCCAAAACTAAGAGTTGGATGCTCAACCGACTGAGCCACCCAGGCACCCAGATATTAATTTGATTTTTTTCTATGAATCATCTTCATTTGACTGAGGGACACGATTGCAGCTTCTCATTTTGCCTTGATCTGTATAATCTCTTTCCCATTTCTTTGATTATGCTTTTGGATTGTCTGAAACTTATATATCTGATTTGAATTTTACCTGTAATTAAGGGTTTTCTGAAGGAAATATTCTTTAAGAAATAGGTGAGCAGGAATGCAGTGTTCATGACTGCACTACCAGTCCACAGTACATAGAGGCACTAAATAAGTACTTGATTGAATAAATGAATGAAAGGTTGTAAATAGGGGCGCCTGGGTGGCTCAGTCGTTAAGCGTCTGCCTTCGGCTCAGGTCATGGTCCCAGGGTCCTGGGATTGAGCCCTGCATCGGGCTCCCTGCTCTGTGGGAAGCCTGCTTCTCCCTCTCCCACGCCCCCTGCTTGTGTTCCCTCTCTCTGTGTCTCTCTCTGTCAAATAAATAAATAAAATCTTAAAAAAAAAAAAAGAAAGTTTGTAAATAGGCTTTGTAAATTCTAATTTTGTCTGTTGAACCCTGAATCTTAAGTCTTGGCATTTGGTTTTGGGCATTATACTTTTGTTATTTGAACTTGATTCCCACTTGCCATTGCAGTTCTAAATAATATATTTGACCTAAACCACTTCTGTTCTGTCAGTCCTCTAAAAGCAGTAACACAAACCATGGGGCATCATCAATCTCTTACAATCTAATTGTCGGTAATAGGTAAGACCAGAAAAAGTCACAGAGCCCAGTTTGTTACAAATGATTTTTAAGTTCTTAAAAACAGGCTTTTAGAGGTTGCTAAAGCAAAACAGGTTGTTTAAGGCTTAACCATGATCACGTCACTGTTTTCTTTATTGTTTCATCCAGGGTACTAGAATATTGGCAGTTCTATTATATTAACCTTGTGGTTAGGTTATCCAAACAATTTACACCAAGTACAATTTGGAAAGTGTTAGACATAGTTCTTTTGAGGTAGGAGACAAGCTTATGAACCCCTGTGCTCTTGTTGAATTCTGGGTAAGGTTTTGTCGCTATTGTTGAATATACAGTGTTGGACAAGGCTTTGACCCACCTGCCATCTCTCTTTTCTTATTCCAGGAAGATGTATTTATAGGTAAAACAGAAGCAATTCCCTGATAATATCAGCCTGTGTTTGCTTGTATCTGTGCGGCTTCCTGCTGGGGTTTGTATGGAGGAGCTAGAAGGGGCCAACAGAGGTGCCAGATCATTTTCTGGGCTTGTATCATTTAGCAGGCACAGATTCTATCACAAGTGGTCTGTCGGGTCTGAGTTTAAAGGTCTCCTGGAAGAGAATTCGTCTGTTCACTCATTCATTCGTTCAGCAAATATATTTATTGAGTACCTACTATGTGCCAGATATTCTTCTGGGTTCCTCAGATACAATAGTGAACAGACCACAATTCCTACCTTCAGGGCACTTAATTCTAGTAGGATTAATTAATTAATTAATTCTTAATTCTAGTAGGATTGACACAGACAATAAATAAATAAAATACACAGTATGTTCTTAGAATATGATAAATGCTATGAAGAAAAATCAAGCAAGAGAGGGAGATTGTGTGTGCTTGGGGCAGTGAAACTCAATTTTTAGGTAGTGTGCTCAGGGAGGGACTCATTGAAAAGGTGGCATTTGAGTAAAGCATTGAAGTAGGTAAGGGAATGAGTCATTGTGTTAACTTTCTAATAATTGGTTTGAGTTAGGTGGTTATTAGTTTGGAAAAATCAGTTGCATTTTAGCCAATTTGAAATGTATGTGCAACATTTTTATAAAATGACAAAAATTTGTGGGTAAATTTGTCAGATACAGTTAAAAGACTTATTGCTATGTGGAGATTAAAACTGCAAAAGAAAAAAAAAAAACTGCTGAAGAGGCTTCTGAGAAATATCCTTAGAAGCAGTATCTCATTAAGAGGAACATATCTCCCTGGCCACACATGTGAGGGAAAGCTGGGATGCCCTAAAGCTCAGCTAGACACAGTGATTTCCCTAAGGCTTTTCATTAGAAACATAATTCTAGGGGCCTCACTGGTTTTAAGAGAAGTTATTTTATGAATCATGCTGATATTAATTTTTTTAACCCCCAGACCAGAATTTCGCCCACACATTTTATGTAAAGGGCACACAGAATTCTTTTGATATTTCAAAGCTTTTAGCTTCTTAATTTACTTTTAGAGGAATCAAAGAGATTTTCAATTTATAGATATAAGACTTTGTTCTTATAGAACTGACTTCTTGACCTTACACAAATTATTGAAGAAAAATGAGTTGTCAGTAGTCACATTTCAAATGATTGCTGTCTGCATATACTTTTTTTGGCAAATGTTTTCATAAAAGGATGTGAAATTTCAGACTTTTCCTGATAACCTCAGATAACCTCAGCCTTAGAGATAACCTGGGTCAGTCTTTTGCTGCATATATCAAGGCATTTACATCTAGCTCTTTTCTTTTCTTTTTTTTTAAAAGGATTTTATTCATTTATTGAGAGAGAGAGAGAAAATTTATTCAATAATATTTATTAACACATTCTGTGAAGCTGGAACTATGCAATGAACTGTATGTACAGCAATAAATAAGAGATAAATTCTTATTTTTGTGGAGATCACTCGCTGGTGGGGGGAACTAGACTATAAACAAGTAAAGAAATAAATGAGCAAGATAATCAGAGATTGCTACAATCGCTAAGAATATAAAATCCAGGGTAATGAGATGGAGAATAACCAGTGAATGAGAGTCACTTCATTAGGTGTGTTCAGGAAAGGCTTAATAGGTGGTATCTGACTCAGAACTGGAAAATGAGAAAGAACCAGCCCCCTAAAGGTCCCAGGGGAGATCATAAAGGCAAAAAGGAAGAGTCGGCACCCGGTCCTGCTATGGCAAAGAAATCAGCGAGGGTGCGGAACTTAAAAAGGCCTAATTGGCTGAAGCAGCACAGCGATTGAGGCAGAAAATGAGGAGGAAAAGACAGACAAGTAGGCAGTGCCACATTGTTGGAGGAGGTCATCGAGAGGACTTGACCCCTGGTTGACCCTCGAGCTGGATGCGGGCAATAGGAGGCTTCTCCCCGCCTCCCTCGGCCTTGGAATGTACCTTCTCCTACCCATCCCACAGTGGGAGCTATTTTCAAGGACACAGCCTGGAGCCAGTGAGGTGTTGAGATCAGGACTGTACATGTCAGTTAAGGCTTCTCCACAAACTTTTAAGATTCTGGTGCGCGAGCGCGGAAACCCAGTCAATCCTCTGGTGGAACTGAAGATGGGCCTCTTAAGCTCCCATCCGCGTGAAACCCGCCTGCTACCATTCTGGAGTGGCCTGCATCTTCCGCGGTCTCTCCTTGCCCTCCGCGTGTGCAGGGGGCCGTCTCAGCTTCCATCCAGGAAGTCCCCGGTTTGCAAACTGACACAGATCAGGTACGGCCTTGGAGATCAGATAAAGGAGTCTTTTACATTTTAAGACCTTAAATCTTAAAAAAAGATCTTTTATGCAAGGATGAGGCATGATGATATAAGAGGGTAATCTTGTTGTTGTACACAGAAGGGGAAGAGACCAGAATCAGGGAGACCTTTTGGGAGGGTATTGTAATAGCTGGGCTCAGGTTCCAAATAAACAGTACAGTACAGTGGAAAGGAAAAGATAGATACGAGGGCGTCTGTGAAGGGAGAAAGGCAGGATTTGGAAATGGATTGAATATTCTGGGGACTGAGGAAAGAAGGGAGAAGTCACTTGGCAGTTTCCAAATTTTGGATTTAAAGGATTAGAAAATCTATCAAACTGGAAATCTTGAAGTGGGGGGAATCAAGGGAAGAAGAGAAAGATATTATTGAGAAATGTGGCACATAAGAAGTCATAGTAAAATAACAATGCTGAATGTAATGGTGGCTTTCTCTTTTCTCTTTCTTTAAAAGTTTTATTTTATTATTTTAAAATTATTATTAACTTGTCTATTTTAAAAATTCCAGTATAATTAACATACAGTGTTATATTAGTTTCATGTGTACAATATGATGAACAGTTGTATACATGACTCAGTGCTCACCTATTTCACCCATTCCCCCACCCACCCGCCCTCTGGGAACCATTGGTTTGTTCTCTATGGTTAAGAGTCTGTTGTTTTTTATTTGTCTCTTTTTTTCTTTGTTCATTTTCTTTGGTTCTTAAATTCCACATATGAGTGAAATCATATGGTATTTGTCTTTCTCTAACTGACTTATTTTGCTTAACATACTTTCTAGGTCCATCTATGTTGTTGCAAATGGCAAGATTTCATTCCTTCTTATGGCTGAGTAACATTCCATTGTATGTTTGTACAACATCTTGTTCTTCTTTTTGTTTTTTAAAGATTTTTATTTATTTATTTGTCAGAGAGAGAGAGAGCACAAGCAGGGGGAGCAGCAGAGGGAGAGGGAGAAGCAGGCTCCTCACTGAGCAAGGAGCCCGATGCGGGACTCGATCCCAGGACCCTGGGATCATGACCTGAGCCGAAGGCAGATGCTTAACGACTGAGCCACCCAGGCAACCCAACATCTTCTTTATCCATTCATCCTTTGATGGACACTTGTTGTTTCCAAATCTTGGCTATTGTGAATAATGTTTCAATAAACATGGGAGTGCATATGTATCTTCAATATCCTGTTTTCAGTTCCTTTGGATACATACCTAAAAGGGAATTGCTGGATCATACGGTAGCTTTATTTTTAGTGTTTGAAGAACCTCCATACTGTTTGCTATAGTGGCTGCACCAGTTTGCATTCCCACCAACAGTATACAGGGTTTCCTTTTCTCCATACCCTCGCTAACACCTGTTATCTTTTGTCTTTTTGATGATAGCCATTATAACAGGTGTGAAATCCTATCTCACTGTGGTTTGGATTTGCATTTCCCTGGTGGTTAGTGAGGCTGAAAATCTTTTCATGTATTTATTGGCCATTTGGATATCTTCCTTGGAAAAATGTCCATTCAGTTCTTCTGCCCATTTTTAAATTAGACTTTTTTTTTTTTGTTATTGAGTTGTGTGATTTCTTTATATATTTTGGATATTAACTGCTTTTCTTTTTTTTTTTTTTAAAGATTTTATTTATTTATTTGACAGAGAGAGAGAGAGTGAGAGAGAGAACACAAGCAGGGGGAGTGGGAGAGGGAGAAGCAGGCTTCCCGCCGAGCAGGGACCCTGATGTGGGGCTCGATCCCAGGACCCTGGGATCATGACCTGAGCCGAAGGCAGACGCTTAACGACTGAGCCACCCAGGCGCCCTAACTGCTTTTCTGATATGTGCTTTGCAAATATTCTCTCCCATTTTGTTAGGCTGCCTTTTCATATTGTTGATTGTGTCTTTTGCTGTCAGAAGCTTTTACTTTGATGTTGTCCCACTTGTTGATTTTTGCTTTGTTTGTTTGTTTTTTTCTTTTTATTTTAATTCGAGTATAGTTAACGTACAGTGTTATATTAGTTTCAGGTGTACAATATAGTGATTGGACAATTCCATACATCATCCAGTGCTCATCATAACAACTGCACTTCTTAATCTCCATCACCTATTTCCCCCACCTCCCCTCTAGTAACCATCCTTTGTTCTCTGTAGTTAAGAGTCTGTTTCTTTTATTTTTATTTTTTAAAAATATGCACCTATTTATTTTAGAGAAAGAGAACACACGAGCAGGAGGAGGTGCAGAGGGAAAGAGAATCTCAAGCAGATGTCCCACTGAGTGTGGAGCCCAATGCAGGTCTCGATCCCAGGACCCCAAGATCATGATCTGAGCCAAAATCAAGACCCCACTGACTGAGCCACCCAGGTACCCCAAGAGTCTGTTTCTTGGTTTGTCTGTCTCTTTTTTCCCCTTTTGCTCATTTGTTTTGTTTTTATTATTTTTTTAAGATTTTATTTATTTATTTGACACAGAGAGAGAGCACGAGCAGGGGGAGAAGCAGGCAGAGGGAGAGGGAGAAGCAGGCTCCACGAGGAACAGGGAGCCGGGATACAGGGCTGGATCCCAGGACCCTGGGATCATGACCTGAACCAAAGGCAGACACTTAATCAACTGAGCCACCCAGGCGCCCCTTTTTTTGTTTTTAAATTCCACACATGAGTGAAATCATATATTTGTCTTTCTCGGACTGACTTATTTTGCTTAGCATTATACTCTCTAGATTTTTGCTTTTGTTGCTTGTGCTATTGGTGTCATGTCTAAAAAAATCGTTGCCAAGGAGCTTCTTTCCTGTGTTTTCTTCTAAGAGTTTTATGATGTCAAGTCTTATGTTTAAGTCTTTAATCCATTTCACATAATCAACATTTATTGATCACATTG
The DNA here is from genome assembly GCF_054177405.1 of Leptonychotes weddellii. Lineage (NCBI taxonomy): Eukaryota > Metazoa > Chordata > Mammalia > Carnivora > Phocidae > Leptonychotes > Leptonychotes weddellii. The sequence goes on from NC_138372.1 coordinate 53,205,875, forward strand.
TTTGTTAAATTCCATGCTGGGTTCAATGGGTACAAATATGAGTAAGATCCCTTTCATCAAGGGGTTTATGGTCTCATGGGTAGGATAATCACTACACCTGGTAAGTGATAAGATGCACACACAAATACTAGAGAGGTTCAATGTTGAGTGAAGACTTCTGCGGGAGATGTGCCCCAGAGGAAATTGAGGGATGATTAAGAGTGAGCCAATCGAGGAGAGATGGGAAAGAAAACTGCATTAACAAGGCATCAAGGTGTAAGACAGATTGTACGCAACCTCCAACATCATACTTTCCCCCAAAATCTTGTTTATTTCTTCCCTTCCTAAAAACCTCTTACTTCAAGCTGGAGGACACTATAATAGAAATGATGATCTGTTTCATTTTCCTGAGATCTCAGGAGCAGTAAGCATATATATGATGTCTAAGGTCCATGCTTTTCTTGTGTGATGCTTCAATACAAGAAACCTGCTAAAGCTAAGAAGTTCAGTGACTTTGCCCCATGCTTCTCTGTTTACTTTCTGATTCGAGAGTCTTGTTATAGAACCTCAATCCTGGACAGCATCAGGATTACTGCAGAGCTTTGGGCCCTCAGATTATTTCAGTGGTATTTAAAAAACAAAGTTCCTTCCCCTGGAATCTTATGATGTAGAAACTTTGAATAATGTTTATGTATATTTTCTAATAGCAAAAATGACTGCAGTTCTTTCTTGAATTACATGGAAAGCTCCTCTTGCCGTAAAAATAATTGCTGATATTATCCGTGTCTTTTTTAAGGGCTGCTGTCTTATTTCTATGAACACTATGGTTTTTCTCTGGAAACGTGCAGCAGTTCTGGGAACAATATTAAATGCCGGAAGCTGATTATGTGGCAATCCAGAAAGTTGGTCTCTTTTTGTCGTGTGTCTTTACTTTGATAAGCACTAAAGATACAAAAATTCTTTCGAGGCTTTGTCAGGTCTTCCTGGAAGGCAAGATGCTGGTGCAATACTTGCAGAGAGGCCCTGTTTTCATTCGTTTGGGCTACTATAGCCGAATACTGTGGACTGAGTGGCTTATAAACAACAGAAATTTATTTCTCACAGTTCCAGAGGCTGGGAGCTCCAAGATCAGGCCTTGGCAGATTGGTGTCTGGTGAGAGCCTACTTCAGAGTCTTTTCACTGTGTCCTCATGTTGTGGAAGGTGCATGAGACCTTCCTGAGGCCTCTTTTGTGAGGGCATAAATCCTATTCATGAGGCCTCTGTTCTCAGACTGTGGTCATCTCCCAAAGGACCCATGTCCACATACCATCAAGTTGGGGATTAGGTTTCAACATATGAGTTTTAGGGGATTACAACACTCAGTCTATAGCAGTCCCCTTTTCAAGTTCTTGGTTAGGGGTGGGCAGTGGGCTAGAGGGTTTATAAAATATCGTTTATAGTTCTTTGCACATAGTAGACTCAATAAATGTTTATTAAATGACAGAAAGAAAGAATAAATGAAACTCCTATAAGTAGATTGGAGTGAGTGTGTGGTGTGTGTGTGTGTGTGTGTGCATGCATGCATGTATTTCCAATAGCTTCTTAATCCATCTTTTTGCTTTTGCCTTTGTCTCCCACAGTCCATACTACATAGGCAGCCAGAGTGATCCTATTAAAACAGAAATCAGGGTGGCTACATCTGGTTGGCTCAGTCAGTTGAGCATCTGCCTTTGGTTTGGGTCATGGTCCTGGGGTACCGGGATCGAGCCCTGCATCGGGCTCCCTGCTTGCTGGGGAGTCTGCATCTCTCTCTGCCCTTACCCCTGCTCATGTTCTTTCTCTCTCTCTCTCTCTCAAATATACAAATAAAATCTTAAAAAAAAAAAACAACCAAAAACTCCAGAAGTCAGATCATGTCCTTTCTTGGTTTAAACACTTTATGGCTTCGCATCTCACTCAGAGTAGAAGTAAAACTCCTGAAGCTCTAAGGCATTGCACAATCTGGCCCCTGTTACCTCCTTAACTTCATCTAATCTGACCTTCCCCTGAGTCACTCTTCTCTAGCCACACTGGCTTCCTCCTTGTTTCTCATGGATGCCTGACAGCTTTCTCCCTCAGGGTCTTTCACTTACTGTTCCATCTGCTTGAAATGCTCTTCCCACCTAAATAGATAGAGACTCCCTCTTTCTTTCTAATTTTTGCTGAAATGTCATCGTCTCCATGAGCACTTTCCTGGCCATTTTATTTATTTATTAAGATTTTATTTATTTATTTGACACACACACACAGAGATGGCTCAGTTGATGAAACGTCTGCCTTCGGTTCAGGTCATGATCCCGGGGTCCTGGGATGGAGTCCCACATCAGGCTCCCTGCTCAGCCAGGAGCCTGCTTCTCCCTTTCCCTCTGCTGCTCCCCCTGCTTGTGCTCTCTCTCTGTCAAATAAATAAATAAAATCTTAAAAAAAGTAAAAAGAATAAAGTTACAGCCTGCCTCTCTCCCCATCCCCCGCCCACTTCCTATCCCTCTTATTATCATCTAACACACCATATATTTACTTGTGTTTATTTTGTTTATTGTCTTCCTCTTCCGTAATATCTGTCTCCCCAACTTAATAAAATATAAACTCTATGAGGGCAAGGGTTTTAATATATTTTATTCACTAATGTATTCTTCTTTGCCCAGAACATATACATGGCACAAAGTAGGACCTCAAGAAATACTGGTTCAATGAATGACAAGATCAATGTATGCGTGTTTAATAATATTTTTAGATGTTCATCAGCAAAGCTTCTATCTGAGACTTTTATTTTCTATGTCTTCTTGAAAGCCCAGGGCAGAGCAGAGGACAGGAGGAAAGGAACAGAATTGAGGTGAGTCAGTGTTTAGCTCAGTTAAATTGGGCCAACTAAGTAATGGGATGAAAGTCAGAAAAGGAACCAGATAGAAGAAGAGAAGGGGTAGGGAGTGGGTGTGTGTCAGGAGAGAAGAGATTTCTAGCACTTCTGGTATGGCATGAGGCAGTGGGAAGGAAGGGGGCTAGAGTGAGAAATTCCTGCACTCAAGTTCTGGCTCGACTGCTCAATATTTGTGTGACTTTGGGTAAGCTCCTTGACTTTGGGAAGCTCCTACTTATAAAACAATACTAATGGTACTCTGTAAGGTTGTTGTGAGGATTAGATAAGCCAATATAAATAAGAAGAGTGGCATAAAGTAGGTTTCAACAAGTGTTCTCATCTTTCCCTGAAAACTCTCCCTCCTGGCTCCCACCTTCTTTGATTACATTAATATCTATTCATTCCTTGTTGCTTTCCTTAAACTCTACCCACAACTTTAACTCTTTAATTCTCTGCAGTTACCTGGATGGGTGTGCCCTGACTGACAAAGTAATTGACTTTAAGAGTGGCCTCAAAATTTACACCCCTAAAGTGAGATTCTGAGGTTGTACAGTTACAAATAAACTTCTCGTCAGGGGAAGTGGGAAAGGAAAAATTAAAGTGCCTGAATGTCTAATACTGAAATGAGTAGAGAATCAGAAGTTCTCAGTAACAGTTTTAATGGATTCCTCATCTTCTGTAGTCACAGGACAGATATGACTCAGGACCAGGCTGGAGTCTGAGAGCTAGGAGGTGTGGGAGAGAGGTCTGTGATGCATTTTTCACAGTGAGCACCGCGTGGGGAGACATTTGTGCTTCCTCTGTGGAGCATCCTCTGTGGAGCAGGCCCCAGTAATCATGTTGGCAAGATGGCTCTCCATCTGCCACTTTCTCACAGCGTGTCTATTAGATGGACACACAAATGTGTGTAGCTCTGCGCGAGCTCACAAACATGGACTTCCCCTCACCAAAGCTGATCCCGGACATGCATCATTCTCCAGGGGGACCCGACAGTCATCTGGTGATGTACTGGTCACATCAAGCCTCTTTCAACACTGCAGGGGCGGTGCTGTGCTCCCATCAGAATAGACGCATGTTCTAGGTACAGATTTGTCTGCCTGCCCACCGTGGTTCTGTCTGCACCACCAGCGAGGCTTACCGAGAGTGCTATACCGGGCGCCACGCTGTTCCACAAAACATCTCCTCACCATTAGGGCATGTTTTATATCAAGGCAAGGGTAGCAATGGGGTCATGCCCACAGCATTCACTGATTTTACCTCAGTCCAGTGAGCCAGAAGCAGTCGCAGTACCAGCTCTGAGGTGGCACCCTGGAAGTTTGGGTGCTGTCCTAAAGATTGTGGTGTATGCCTTGAGCCATCAGCCCACCAATGTTAGTCTGCCCCTTCATCAGAATATGAGGCTCTGGGGTGCAAAGAGAGATTGGCCCTTCTTACTTTTATTATTATTATTATTATTATTTTTTATTTTTATTTTTACCAGCAAAAATGGGTTCATTTGGGAATAACAAAGTATGGCCATCAAGGACAAGCAAACTATAGCAAAACCATAGACAAGTCCCCCAGACAAAGGAGAGGAATCCTCTTTTATAGAGGAAGAGGGGGAACTGGGAAGGATGTTATAAATAAAAAGTCCACTGGAGGAAACTGGGAGTTCGAAGTAGAGTGGTTTCTCACTGAGTTGTGACTGTCCCTCATTGGCTGGGCTGTTGCTGAGTGAGAAGGAAAACCTTTCTTCTTCCTGCTGGGATACTAAGAAGTGTCTGTGTTCAAGGTGCTTCTCTTCCTGTGGGGTCTATAGTTGATGAGTGGCAGGGCATGAGTGTGTCACCTGCTGGCCTCCCAACTCTAAATAGATTTGCTTTTATTAATTTTCCACAATTTCAGCTGTTCTGGAGGCTGGAAGACCAAGGTCACCAAGGTGCCAGCATAGTCAGGTTCTGGTGAGTTCCCTCATGGTTTACAGATGACCACCTTCTTGCCATGCATGGTGGAGAGGAGCACTTCTTGCTTTTGTGCCAAACAATATATTAAAGTTGTTTTTGCCTCCTCTGCATGTGTTCTTAGGCTTGGAAGATTTGGAAGTCTGAATGCTCAAGAGGGCAATGCTTCCATCAGGGAAATTAGTTATAGTTCTGAAGAACTGACAGTTAAGACCACACTCTGGCTACTCTGAGCTTCTCATACCAATGAAGCAACAGGCAGAGAAAGGGGTCATTGTATTTGCCAGTGTGGCTGAGCCCAAATGTCAAGGAAAAATGGGTTTCTGCTCCATGATCAGGGTAAGGAGGACTATGCCTGGGACCTAGGGAATTTGTTAGGACATCCTTTAGTACTCTTGTGTCCAATAGTCCTGGTCAGTGGGAAACTGTGGCAACTCAGTGATTGAACGAATAAGGACTCAGATCCTATAGAAATGAAGAGGGTAAAGTAAACAACTTGGTTGTGGAAAAAGGAAGTTGTGATTATCCATGGAGGCTTTGTAAGTATTTACAAAGACAGTGACCATAGCACCTAAACTGCATGTTAATTAGTTGTTGCTGTTCCCTCCTGCTGTCTTGTATGTAGGGTGTCGGTCATACCTAATGATTTATAAATTAGGCTGGAGTATGGTCTCACTCTGCAATAAAGTAATAGCTAATAATTTGTCATCTATATTGGGGGCACAAATTTTTTTTTCACCAGATAAATGATCAGAATGGATGCTGAGGAGCAAAATGGATAGATTGTGATTGATATCTTCTGCAGATATCTCAGGATCCACTCCACTCCCCTCCACTTATTTTCATTTATCAGATTAGGAAACTACAAATAGGAAAGCCCAAGTAATTTGCACAAGTTGTCAAAAATAGTGAGCTGTGGAAATAAGTAATTGTGGAACTAAGATTTGTATCCAGGTGACAACGGCATGATGCTAACTACGTGGTATCAAATCCTGATTACTGCAGCACATATTGTCAACCAGGAGAAAAGATTGAAAAGATAATTTGTTGGCTTCAAAATCTCACATTTTAGATAATGGTGAGAGTGGGGAGACTTGAAATATATCTGAAAAGAGAAAGAAAAACCAGATTTGAACATACCAAGTCAGATGTTCTGTTTCTAATACGGTTTACAGAACACAGCCTTACTCACCTATTCCAAAAAGGTCCCTGCTGGTTTTGTAATGCGTGATCTTTACCTTTTCCCTGGTCTGAGGCTTCTAATCTTTGGTTAAGCAAAGGAGATAGAGGCCGCAGGTTGATGGGTTGATGGTGGTGGTGGTGTAGACCAAGGTGTTTTACCGAAGGCTTTTTATTGTGGTTGCATTATGTTTCAAAGTGGAAAATAAATGCCACCAATATGGATGTGAGAAGACACATGAGTGGGGGCTGGAATGATGGCCCACGTGAGGAAGCCGAGTCCAGTTTGCAAGCCAGAAGAGATAGGGAACAATGAAAACCAACTCTATCACCCTTTAAGCTTGGCTTTGGGACCCTTCTGGAAAGGTCATCAGGAATTAATAGGGAATGGGAACACCACAGGTAGAAGACAGAAGCAAGTGGATTTAAGTTTAGAAAGACTTAGAAGCGAAAATAGCAAGGAAATCTAAGAGAGCCCATTCAATCAGTATCAATCTGTGCTTCCTGTTAGAGAAAGGTTAGGTTGGAATGGAACTTGCAGAGATGGAGTTAGTACAAGACTATGATGGTGAATACTAAATGTGTGGAAATACGCTTTGAGAAAAATGCACACATGCTGGGTCGTAGCACACAAGGGAGTTAAAGATACATCTGAATATATTTGCATCTAATTGGGTTAACGTGGAACTTTTGTTGATTGTGTTATTAGAGAGTGTGACAGAAGGACGTCGGTGTCACTTTGAGCTTCCCCCCCCCGCATGGGGATGGAGCTCACGGGAACACAATGGGGACAGAGGCCTGTGGAGGTGGACTGCCATGCGGTGGCAGAGGAGATAACCACAGGGCACATAACAAGGAAAGCCAAGTGTTACTTTCCTTGTTCCATTTACTCAAAGGGTCAAAACAATGAGCACGATTAAGAGCAAGCTTAACTCTTCTCAGTAATCAGAGAGACGCCAAAGGAGACAAAGTACTCTCTGAAATGTGCAGTGAACATTAAATGGGAGCCAGGCCTAGAAAAACAGGGAGAAGGAGATATAGATACATGCATTAATAATATGTTAAGGACCCTGACAGGGAAGGATAGTAGGAACATATACACATTATATATATTTATTTATAATTTTACAAATGTAAATTTTTCCATTTATATTTGATTTATATTTGCTTGAATATGGAGTACAACTGAGGGCACGTCCATCTAGCTTGATAAATTATATAGCATGTACTCTATAGAAAGTGAGAGCATGGGGACTATGAATTTGGAGTGTATGGATATGGAAGAAATAGGCAAGAAGAGGAGTCCAAGTCCCATCAGGCAGATGGGTTAGCAGAGGTGCGGTCCCAGGATAAGAATTAGGATCATGGGTTGGAACCAGGTATGTCAAAGCCAGCGAAGAATAAAATCTAGAAAAGGAAGGTGAGAACAGTACCTCTGGGGTTTGCATATAAAAGAAGGTCCATAAAACAAAACACCTGGATTAGGACTGTTGTGTCTAGAACAGTGGTTGTCTGCACCTTAGTTTTAAGCACCTCTGTTGGGTGAGTAGATCAGAGTTAGAAATGTTTGCTGCTCCTCAGTGATGGGGTTTTGTGGTTTTGTAGATGATTGTGGTTGGTGGTCACAGGAGGCGGAAATACTAAGGCAGGGAGTTGTCTGTGAAGCCTGCAGAGTTTTAAGCACTTCTATTTTAAGGTCATAATTTTAGTTGGCTTAGGTAATTTTTATAATAAGCATAAACTCTTCAGTTTACTAGGAAGCATCAGAATTTTAAAATCTACCCATTCTTTGACTAAGAAACTTGACTCTAAGAATTTATATAAATGAAATGTTCATTCATTTAGCTAATATTTATTGAGGGCCTTTTATGTGTTGGGCACTATGGAATATATCAATAAAGAAAACTAAGCTCCTTGTCCTCATGGAGCTTTCATTGTATAGAGGGCAGATGGACAATAAGCAATGAACAAAATAAAAAGCAAATTATTTAGTATGTTTGAAGGTGATAAATGCTAAAAGAGGAGTAGGGCAGGGTAAGTGTAGGTTATGGGGAGCAGTTTGCTAAAGTAATAGTTTTTAGTGAAAGCTCATTGAGCCGTTTCCATTTGATGAAAGGCTTAAAAGAGGTAAGAGAGTGAGTTCTGTGGATATCTGGTGAGAGAGAGACTATCCCAGGAAAAAGCAAAAGTCAAATGATAAATGCAAACTCTCAGACACGAGCACCCTGGCATGTATCAGGAACAGCTTGGAGGCTGGGGTGCTGCAGTTGAGTGAGGAAGGTGTAGGGGTGTAGGGGATGAAGAGAGGAAGAGAGGCCACAATTAAGAGATTGGAGATGCAAGAAACACAGAGGAAACCATTTGAAAAGTCCAGGGACCTCAGTTCTGTTGGGAGGAAGGAAATAAGATTAAAGAAGACAAATTGGAAATAAAAACTATAGATTCTTCAAAAGAATGCCGTCAATTTTTATTTCTGAAATGTGAGATCGATTGATCTATCTATAGCTATATAAATATAATGTAGATAAAAATAGAAATATAGATATAGATTGATCGATCAATCAACCTATCTCACATTTAAAGTGCATACACACCCACACGCACATGCACAGAGTGGTTCTATATTGTGAAAGAGCTTATTATCTCTGAGAGGTATGGATTTAATACTGTGATTGATGTGACTAGAAAGGCAGAGGCAGGAAGTCAAAGGCACGTTTTTAGCTCAGCTCTAAAAACTGGAATTCAGTCTTTAAAGTTTTACCTGCTCTGAAATACTAAAATATATGGAAATTTAAGCACATTTTAATTAAGGCCTCATAAATGCAACATATGTAATAAAATAGCAAAGTGATCAGCCTTGACAACCAAGGTGTAAATAAAAATCAAAATCACGATTTCTCAGCATAAGGCACTGTAACTATATTACTGATATATGAAAGGTTCCAAAAGGACTTTTGGAAGTTCGATGTGGTCAAAATTGTAGACTGTGGAGTCAGATAGAATTAATTTAAATCTGACTTTTTAACCATTGGCCATTAAGCAAGTTACTTTATCTCGCTGAGCCTCAACTTCCTCATCTATGAGATGGCGATAATATCTATTTTTTTATGATTGTTATGAGTATTATGTAATGTATTGCACATAGTAGGCACTCAACAAATGAGAGTTTATTAAAATTATTTTCTGTCTACTCATTTGCCTTTCTAAACTCTATGAGGCCTCTGCACACTGAATTCTGTAAGTCTTCCCCCTTTTTACTTGCATTGTTTCTACTGCCCTCTTTTAAATTCTCTCTTTTAGACAGATGAAATGACTTTATAATCATAGAAAAGAAATGGCTCTAAGTAGAAGTTGAATGTATAATTATTTATTGTCAACAGCAAAAGCTTGGCACTAATTCTAGTCAAACCAACATTTAACATGCATGTTCCAACCTTTAAATAGACAAATACAAATGGTTTCACTCAAAAAATCAACTCATTTGCCAGCACTTAACTCATGATGTCAGCTTGCACAAGATGTATTTCTCCTGTGGTCACCATATATTCCTAGTTTCAAATTGAAATACACATATGAGGCACATGGATAATAGGAGTCCAACAGGCATGCCTGAGGCCACGATAAGATTCCTTTGTAGTTTAGATGTCTGAATATCTAGTCTCAGAATTTGTTAATTTCATGTTTTATAACTCAGAAGGCTGGGAAACATTTGTTCAAAAGATTCAAAGATTTAAAAAAAGGGACTTTGTATACTTTTTTCTTTTCCCCAAACACTAACCAGTTTTCACTGATCTTGGTCTATTGCACTGCATGTGGTTGCTCATATATTAATCTCTAGGTATTTTATGGAGGAAAAAATGTTAGAAAATATCATCTTTATTCTGTAACTTTTTTTTGTGTCATGGATTTTAGCTCATGGTACTTTGGGAGTTTTCAAAAAATTCTTCACCACATAGTCCTTGAATGTAAATAATAATGTAGTTAGTAAGAAATTGAAAGGATACATATTTGTATATGCATTCATTCAACAAATACTTATTTATGCCTCTATTCATTCAAGAAGTAGTTATGGAAAATTTACTAGGTACCGGGCACAATTGAAAGTGCTGAAGTTCAGCAGTAAATAAAATAACACTTTTATATTGCATGTTTCACAATAGATTATTGCAGAATTTGGGGGGCTTTATAGCTGTGAGAGGATGTAAAGCATATAGCAAAATCCACTGATTTTATAACAAAATTGGGTTATGTCAGAGAGCTAAGAAACTTCCCACAAGGTCACCCAATTAATGTCAGAATACTAACTGGAAGTTGTTTGATGATTTCTACTACAGCATCTTATCACCAGTTCTTGCTATGAATGTAGAATACTAAACATCTTTATATAGAGATCTTGGGATCTTCTGCCTTTCCTAGGGCATAACAAGGGGGCTACACTTCAGATGTTTATATTTCGGGAAGCTTTGCAGTTTGTTGTTATTTTTTATATAGTTTTTACCCACCTGTCCTAAAATTTGTTCACACATCCCAGATCAATTACCAGGATAAAAGACACCTTTGTCAATGATATACATGATGCAGAGTGAATTCTGAGTCATACTGGTTGTCTACTATCTAGTATCATTAATATCGAGCTTAATTTACTCCAGGTATTTAGTTGGCTGTCCCTTATTAAGTTGATTATTCTTTTAGAGTCAGTAATTTACACTGCCATTAGAATGCCCAGATAGTGGGGCGCCTGGGTGGCTCAGTCAGTTAAGCCTCTGCCTTCGGCTCAGGTTATGATCCCAGAGTCCTGGGATCGAGCCCCGATCGGGCTCCCTGGTCGGTGGGAAGTCTGCTTCTCCCTCTCCCTCTGCTCCTGCCCACCGGCTCGTGCTCTCTCTCTCACTCACTCTCTCAAATAAATGAATAAAATCTTAAAAAAAAAAAGAAGAAGAATGCCCAGATTGTGAGACAGGCCTTCAACCTTCTGGATGAAGCAACTGAAAGTTAATGTGGTCAAGAAGTTGTCTTTCCTTCAGGTGTCCTGGAATGCCTTCCTGGAAGATGAATTTAAAAGAGAACTCTGGGTGACTTAATTTTTAATAATCCAACACATTAGCAATCATCTATGGTTCTTTCTGTTCTGCCAGAAACTCTGAGAAACAGATTTGGCAGAAGGAAGAAACAGACTGATGGACATAGTGCTTCAGCACTCTGTGGTACGAAACAAACAAAAACCAAGAGAACTCCTATTTCACCATTTAATATAATTTCACTGGTAAATATGAGATTCAGAAACTGGTGTCCCTGAAGGCAGTGGATGATTTAAATTTACTGTCTACTTAAGCTCACTTTTAGTCATATTTTATCAGGAAACAGTTGAGGCATGCATCAACCTTTATTAATATATAATGAAAGAAGTAACACTTCCTTTCTAAAACTCCATTACAGCAACATTATTGCAATATTAGTAAATGTTACACAGAAAAACCTGTCTGTGGGAATACGTTGTCACTTGGAATTAATTGAGGGCATCAAAATAATCTTTTGCAAAAGATTAATGAGTGTTGTAGACTAATTCAAAGGAAAGCAAACTTTATCCAGCACCAGTTCTCAGATTCTCATTTTCCTTGTTGCCCTTGACCACCCTCCGTGTGCCTGAACACAGTCCACAAGTGAAAGTAAACTTACAGGAAGAATTTATCCAATCACTGCCAAAGTAGGCATCTTTTCACCGTGGTCTTCCCTGGACTTTACTAGTTTTCTCTCTGGGAACTGATACAGACATCTCTTTCTGTGACTTTCTTATTAAAAGAAGGTGAAGGAGTTTCCAAGCCAGAAGGTGACTATTTAGTCCTTGACTTTTAATGATGCAAAAAAGCATATCAGAGTTGTTTGATATTAATTTTTAAAAAGATATATTTTTTTGCTACATAACCTACTTTGGGAAAATAATAGCAACCATAAAATAAAAAGTGACTAGCATATAAGTCTCAGAAGACAGTTTTCCCTTGCTGACCTCTCCCTCTGGGGCCAAAGTTCAGAGCATGATGTTCATGCTAGTGCTCTAGAGACATCATGTTTATTTCCTTACTGCAAAAATTAAGGGAAAAAATTTATTCATAAATGATTTGCCTGTCAGAGGCAAACTTAGAATGGGAAAGTCAGCATCTCTAAGTGGCCTGATGTATATTCTCAAGGTTTCTTTTATATGAATTAGTTGTCTAGCAGTTTTTGTTTGTCACCTTCCTTTTTTTTTTTTTTTTAAAGAGAGAGAGTGTGTGTGTGATTTGGGGGTGGCGGATGGGGCAGAGGGAGAGGGAGAGAAAGAATCTCAAGCAGACTCCTTGCCCAATGTAGAACCTGATGTGGGGCTCGATCTCACGACCCTAAAATCATGTCTTGAGCTGAAATCGAGAGTTGGACACTTAACTGACTGAATGACCCAGGTACCCCTTGTCACCTACTTTGGAGTGAAGGAGGCTGGCTGTGGGATTATAAATAGAATTAGTCCTCTACATATATATATATATATATATATATATCTACTTCTTTAATAAAGATAACTACTCGATTCAGCATAAATTCTTGCATCTCTGCTCTGTGCCAGACACTGTTCCAGGTTCTGGGAAATAGATCTGTGAACAAGATAAAGCCCTGTTGACAGGTATATAAAATCTAGGGGCAAGGCACACATATGCAAGAGCAATTATGAAACAGTGTTAGAGCTATGAAATGTAAAAACAAAGGGGCTCCTGAGGGCACATAAGAAGGAATATATCCCCAGTCTTGGGGTGGCAGTAGGGTGAGTAAGGCAAGTCTTCTTGGAGCAAGGAATGCAAAACAAATGTCTAACAGGTTCAAATCTATTACTTAATAGGCAGAGGGTCTTCTGTGAAATTAACTTTGAGCAGATAACATAAGATAGTATTTGCTTTCCAATTTGAAGTGGCTCTCACTATCTACTGAAAATGATTTGCTAAAAAGTCTTTTAAGAAATAAATAATAGTAGTTTTTTTTAAAGATTTTATTTATTTATTTGATAGAGAGAGACACAGCGAGAGAGGGAACACAAGCAGAGGGAGCGGGAGAGGGAGAAGCAGCTTCCCACTGAGCAGGGAGCCCAATGCGGGGCTTGATCCGAGGATCCTGGGATCGTGACCTGAGCTGAAGGCAGACGCTTAACAACTGAGCCACCCAGGTGCCCCAGTAATAGTAGTTTTTATGTAGTACTCCATTACTTTGAGTCTGTCATGAGAAAATAATATAAAATATGAACTGTTCTATAGTCTTGAATATCTTAATGATAGTGCTCATTATAATGAAGAAATATTGGAAACAAAGTAAATATCAATAGAATAATGTTCATTAAATTTTGTTACATCCATGCTATTATTAGAAATATGGTTATGAAAATTTCATGAAAAAGTAGCTTTTTTTGCATGTCATAGGAGGTAGAAATGAGGGAGAGAGTTTACAGAAAGACAAGAAAGAAAAAGACAGGAAGGTCCAGGAAAAAAACAAAATATTTAGGCCAGAATCAGTCTAGGATTTCTCTGAACATTGAAGATTTTTGTTCATCTTAAATAGTGATCTTCAAAACTGATTTTTGGAAGGAGAAATATTTTTGATGAAAAATTATATCTACTGTGGATTTCCAATATATAAGACTTATAAAATATGTAATACAGTATTTTATTAATAATTTATTTGAAAAATTCAAATTTTTAGCACTTACTTAAAATAAGCTAGTTAATGAGAACAATGAGACAATTTTGATGAACTTAACAATCTGAAATTAGGTTTTATGGATGACAGTTACCATCTTCTGTTTACTTCTTTAGTTTGTTTTGGCTGTAGGGTATGAAGAAACTTTTAATGAATGATACTGACACTCTTATAGAGCTTAATAGAAGCAAACATATGAAATTCATAAAAAGAATAGAACAAAGAGTAATCAACTCCACACTGAAAAGAAGGTTAAATATGTGCACAGAGTTGGCAGGAGGTTCTGAATTCTGAGCACTAAACAAAGTCCAGTTCGCTCAACAGCCCTTGTTAAGTTGGTATTCTCTAATGTGTTAGAAACTTGGTGCATAGCATATATGAATAAACCTGTTGGAGTTTATTCCAATCTTTAACATAGTTTAAAAATACATGATTATGCTATGTATATAAATGAAATCTAAGCAAATATTTATATACCAAAGACAAAAATTATTACATACATTGGGCCTGATTTGAACTGTCATTTTCATAGGTGTATAGCATGTTTTTTTTGCCTTGCCAGGGAATGACATTTATTATAAATAAGAGGTAGATAATTTTTGTGTAATTTGGGGGAAAAGTTTTAGAGAAGGTATTCCAAAAAAAAAAAAAAAATTTGTAGGGGCGCCTGGGTGGCTCAGTCAGTTAAGCATCTGACGCTTGATCTCAGCTCAGGTCTCAATCTCATAGTTTGAGTTCAAGCCCTGCATTGGGCTCCATGCTGGGGATGGAGCCTACTTAAAAAAAAAAATTGTAGTACTATAAACCATTGTACTTGCTCCCTGGATTCCTGTCCATGATACATATAATAAATGTCAAACAAAGTAATAAATGCTAAAGGTGTTTAGGGAGAATGAGCAAAGTGAGCTTGAGGAACAAGGAATCTTCAAAGGGGTTCTTGAGTTTTGACTGCTAAGCTGCACATGCACAGGATGACTGAGGTCTTGCAAAGAACAGCTACAGGTTTTTTCTTCTTTCTTTTTTCTTTTGAGCTGAACAAGAGATTCTGGAGATTACATAGTGCTAAGAAACATTGGTTTTCTGACTAGACAGAATATCTCAACCATTAATTATTCTTAATTTATGATTAAGGATATATAAGAATACATGAACATAATGAAAAATGGAAGAAATACGAAAGAACCACATGGTACTCATAGAACTAAAAATACAGTACCCCAAATTAAAAATTCATTGGATGAGCTTAACAGCAATTTAGATGCTACAGAAGAAGAGATATATGATCTTAAAAACATAGCAACACAAGCTATCCAAGATGAAGGATGAGAAAAAGATTGAAATACTATGAAAAAAGTTTTGATTACCTATGAGCTACGTTTCTTGTCACATCATCCCTGTACTCAGAAGGAGCGCTCACTTGGTTTAATGTTCCATTGGTGCCTTTTGAAATTCTTAGCAATTTTTGAATAAGGGCTCCCTCATTTTAGTTTTGCACTGAGCCCTGCAAATTATCTAGCTGGTTCTGCCTAGATAATACTAAATAGTATACCATTCATGTAGTTGAAATCCTAGAACTGGTGGGCAGTGGGAATGAGGGGTGAAAAAAATGTTTGAAGAAATAATGGTTGTAATTATTTCCAAGTTCCTATTGGTCCAAGAAGCTCCATGAAACTTAATCACAAAAAACATGAGGAAAGCTACACCGAGATGACCATAATCAAATTACTTAAAATCAGTGATAAAGAGAAAAACTTAAAAGCAACCACAGAATATTTCATTTTTTCCAGATTTATTGTTATATAATTGACATATAACATCGTGAAAGTTTAAGGCATACATGTGTTGATTTGATACACTTACACATTGCAAAATGATGATCACCATAGCATTAGCTAACACTCTATCAATCACATCACATAATTATAATTTGTGTGTGTGTGTGTGTGTGTGTGGTGAGAACATTTATGATCTATTCTCTTAGCAACTTTCAAGTATATAATACATTGTTATTAACTATAATCACCAATATTTGTACACTTTGACCAATGTTTCCCCATTTTTCCCACCTTATAATCCCTGGTAACCAATGTTCTACTCCTAGGTTTTACAAGTTCATCTTTTAGATTCTGCATATAATTAATATACAGTATTTGTATTTCTCTGACTTATTTCACTTAGCATAATGCCTCTAAGGATCACCCCATGTTGTTACAAATGGCAGAATTTCCTTCTTTCTTACGTCTGAACAATATTCCATGTGTGTGTATTTCGCATCTTTATCTATTCATCCATTGATGAACACTAAGATTGTTTCTCTGTATTGGCTATTATGAATAATGCTGCAATAAACAAGGGTTGTGGATATCTCTTCGAGATCCTGTTTTCATTTCCTTTGTATATACACCCAGAAGTGGTATTGCTGGGTCATATGGTAGTCCTATTTTTAATTTTTTTGAGGCACTTCAATTCTGTTTTCCATAGTGGCTATACCAACTTCAATTCCCCCCAACAATGCATAAAGATTCCCTTTTCTCCATATTTGAGTCAATACTTGTTATCTCTTGTCTTTTTGATGATTGCCATTCTAACAGTGGGAGGTAATATACCATTGTGGTTTTGATTTGCATTTCTCTGATGATTAGTGATAATGAGCACCTTTTCATGTGCCATTTATTTTATTTTTTAAATTTATTTTTAAATTTATTATTTTTTTATTATGTTCTGTTAGCCAACATATAGTACATCATTAGTTTTGGATGTAGTGTTCAATGATTCATTAGTTTTGTATAACACCCAGTGCTTATCACAACACGTGCCCTCCTTAATACCCATCACCCGGCTACCCCACCCCCCACCCCCCTCCCTTCTGTAACCATCATTTTGTTTCCTGGAGTCCAGCGTGTTGTCCACTTTTATGTTTTCTTTGGAAAAAATGTATTTCAGTTCTTCTGCCAATTTTTAATCAGAATTTTTGCTGTTGTATAATTTTTTATTTTTAATTATTTTATTTTTTTAAGATTTAATTTATTTGTCAGAGAGAGAGAGAGCACAAGCAGGGGAACAGCAGGCAGAGGGAGAAGCAGGCTCCCCGCCAAGCAAGGAGCCTGATGCTGGACTTGATCCCAGGACCCTGGGATCATGATCTGAGCTGAAGGCAGATGCTTAACTGACTGAGCCACCCAGGCATCCCAGGTTGTATAATTTTTTAAATGCATTAGACACGTCGCTGGAGGCAAGGGAAACAAAAGCAAAAATGAACTATTGGGACTTCATCAAGATAAAGAGCTTTCACACAGGGAAGGAAACAACCAACAAAACTAAAAGGCAGCCTATAGAATGGGAGCAGATATTTGCAAATGGCATATCTGAGAAAGGGTTACTATCCAAAATCTACAAAGAACTTACCAAACTTATCACCCAGAAAACAAATAATCCAGTTAAAAAATGGGAAGAAGACATGAATAGACACTTTTCCAAAGAAGACATCCAGATGGCTAACAAACACATGAAAAGTTGTTCACCATCACTCATCATCAAGGAAATACAAATCAAAACCATGATTAGATATCACCTCATACCTGTCAGAATGGCTGAAATTAACAACACAAGAAACAATAGGTGTTGGTGAGGATGTGGAGAAAGGGGAACCCTCTTGCACTGTTGGTGGGAATACAAACTGGTACAGCCACTCTGGAGAACAGTTTGGAGGTTCTTCAAAAAGTTAAAAATAGAACTACCTTCGATCCAGCAATTATACTACTAGGTATTTACCCAAAGGATACGAAAATACAGATTCAAAGGGGTACATGCACCCCAATGTTTATAGCAGCATTTTCAACTATAACAAAACTATGGAGAGCGACTACATGTCCATTGACTGATGAATGGATAAAGCAGATGTGGTATACCTATATATACAATGGAATATTATTCAGTCATCAAAAAAGATGAAATCTTGCCATTTGCAATGACACGGATGGAACTAGAGTGTATTATGCTAAGTGAAATAAGTCAGTCAGAGAAAGACAAATACCATATGATTTCACTCTTATGTGGAATTTAAGAAAGAAAACAGATGAACATATGAGAAGGGGAAAAAGAAAAAAAGGAGAGAGGGAAACAAGCCTAAGTGACTCTTAACAACAGAGAATAAACTGACGGTTGATGGAGGGAGATGGGCTAGAAGGGTAATGGGTGTTAAGGAGGGCACTTGTTATGATGAGCACTGGGTGTTGTATATAAGTGATGAAACACTGAATTCTACTCCAGAAACCAATATTGCATCATATGTTAACAAAATGTAAATTAAAAACATAATAAATAAAAAAAGAAGTTTGGAAGGATAAAAAAATATATTTTGAATATTGATCCTTTATCAGATATAATTTGTGGTCTAATATTTGATCTATCCTGGAGAATCTCCTTGTGCATTTGAGAATGATGTGTATTCTGCTGCTGTTGGATGGAATGTTTTGTATATGTTTGTTAAGTGAGCTGGTCTAATGTGTCCTTTAAGTTCAGTGTTTCCTTATTTATTTTCTGTCTTGATAATCCAGCCATTGTTGAAAGTGGGGTATTGAAGTTCCCTGCTCTTACTGTATTGCTGTCTGTCTCTCCTTTCAGATCTCTTAATATTTGTTTATATATTTAGGTGCACCTATATTGGGTGCATAAATATTTACAAATGTTATATCCTCTTGGTGAAGCAATCCCTTTATCATTATAGAATGACCCTGTGTCTCCTGTTACAGTCTTTTGCTGAAAGTCTATTTTGTTTCATATAAGTATAGCTACACTGCTTTCTTTTGGTTTCTATTTGTGTAGAATATCTTTATCCATCTTTTCACTTTCAGTCTATGTGTATCCTTAAATTGAAGTGAGTCTCTTTGGGCATCAAATAATTTGTTCTTTCTTTTCTTTCTTTTTTTCCCCCAGTGCATTTAGCCACTCTATGTCTTTTGATTGGAGATTTTAGTGCATTTACATTTAAGGTAATTATTGATAGATATGGGGTTATTGTTACCATTTTGTTAATTGATTTCTGGTTGTTTTTATAATTCTTTTGTTCATTTGTCCTTCTCTCTGTGTCTCTTTTTAAGATTTGATGATATTCTGTAGTGGTATGCTTTGATTCTTTTCTCTTTCTTTTTCATGTATCAATTATAGGTTTTTGCTTTGTGGTCATCATGAAGCTTACATAAAACATCGTATATTTATAACAGTCTATTTTAAGCTGATAACAACTTCACTTCATATGCATACAAAAACTTTACATTTTTATTATTAACCCCTCCTTTTTTTTTTACAATACCCCTCCCACATTATGTTGGTTTTTCTGCCAAGTCTTGACAGAGAGGTCCCATGTAGAGGATGAAAGTGAACACAGGTTATGCCTAGATTAAGGAAAAGTAAATTGGGGAAAGGGGGAGTGCAAAGCAAGGGACAAGGGAGGGAGGGAAATAGGACCATCTTTCCACTCCTACTGTAGTACTTTCTTAATCTATTCAGTTCCAAAAATTACTTTTTTAAAGCTCACTATGTACATGTCACCCTTCCTTCTACTTATTTTAGTGGTGCTCCATTGCTTACAAATGTAATACAAATTCCATAGCCCATGTTATATGGCAATAATATCTCAATAAAAATTTCCATAGCCTTGTGGATATAGACAAACTGATTCTAAAGTTCATATGGAGAGGCAAAAGATCCAGAACAGCCAACACAACATTGAAGGAGAACAAAATCAGAGGACTGACATTGGCTGAATTTAAGACTTACTATAAAGACATAGCAATCAAGACAGTGTGGTATTGGTGAAGGAATAAACAGATACATCAATGGAACAGATTAGAGAGCCAGTAATAGACTCACATAAATATCAACTGATCTTCCATAAATGGGCAAAGGTGATACAAGGGAGCAAAGATAGTCTTTTCAACAAATGGTGCCAGAGCAACTGGACAATCCACATGACAAAAAAAAAGGAATCTAGATAAAGACCTTCTCTCCACCACAAACATTAACTCAATATGGATTGTAGAACTGTAAAACTCCTAGGAGATAACATAGGAGAAAAGCTAGATGGTCTTGGGTATGGCAATGATTTTTTAGATATAATACCAAAGGCACAACCTAGGAAAGAAATAATTGATAAGGTAGACTTCATTATAATTAAAATGTGAAGAGAATGAGAAGACAAGCCAGGAACTGGGAGAAACTATTCGCAAAATACATATCTGAAAAAGGATTATTATCCTAGATACACAAAGAACTCTTAAAACCCAAAATAAGAAAACAAACCATTAAGAAATGGGACAAAGACCTTAATAGAAACCGCACCAAAGAAGACATACAGCAGGGGCGCCTGGGTGGCTCAGTTGTTAAGCATCTGCCTTTGGCTCAGGTCATGATCCCAGGGTCCTGGGATCGAGCCCCGTATTGGGCTCCCTGCTCCGCGGGAAGCCTGCTTCTCCATCTCCCACTCCTCTGCTTGTGTTCCTGCTCTCGCTATCTCTCTCTCTGTTAAATAAATAAATAAAATCTTTAAAAAAAAAAAAAAAAGAAGACATACAGCAGATGGAAAGATGTTCAAGATCATATGTCATTAGGGAATTGCAAATTAAAACAATAGTGAGATACCACTACATGCCTATTAGAATGGCCAAAATGTGGAACACTGACAACACCAAATGCTGCTGAGGATGTGGAGCAACAGGAACTCTCATTCATTGCTGGTGGGAATACAAAATGGTAGAGCCACTTTGGAAGATAGTTTATCATTTTCTTATAAAACTAAATACTTCTACTTACCACCCAGGAATCATATTCCTTGGTATTTAAGTGAAACTTATGTCCACACAAAAACGTGCACATGGATGTTTATAGTAGTGTTATACAATTGCCCAAACTTGGAAGAAACCAAGATGTCTTTCAGTAGATTAATGGATAAATAGACTATGATACATGCCTTGGACTTATAGTCCCTTGGGTGAGAAGACTTCCCCAAGGGAGTCAATGAGTCAATAAACATTAAAAAAAAAAATCTATTGCACTATGAATTCGGTAGGACCCAAAGGTGTCAAAGCATCAAAAGTATTAGTGCTTCTGCTGCTGTTGGATTGAGGCACATTAACCCTAAATTATTTCATTTAATGCAAGTTTAGGAAGCTTCTGGAGTTTACCCAGTGGGAATGACAAAAAGGAGCTACAGAAATAGCTCAGATTTAGATTCTTTTTAGGGGAGGACTTCATAAGGGCAGGAGGTGGATGTTTTTTAAAAGAGTTTTTTAAGGATTACTTTAAAAACAGTGGTTGGAATCATCTAGGAAGCTTTTAAAATTCCCAGGCCCAGGTCCAACTCCATATCAATTAAGTCTGATTCTCTGGGGCTGGGACCAGAGCAGTATATAAAAAAAAACAACACACACACAAGACAAAAAGACAAAAAGAACTTCCTAGGCCATTTCAATATGCAACCACATTAGGAAATAACTGCTTAAAAATAATACTCTGAGTGGTTACCTTATGGAAATCACAAAACACACACTTACATTTAAATAGAAAAAAAGTAATATTTTTATGCAATTGTGATTTTATTCCACAATAAAATTTATTGTAACTGTGTAACAAACATATTCAAAAAGTGCTACGTCTCAAACAGCTTAAAAGTTAAGATGGTGAGATGGTTACATTTATATGTCAGCTTAACTGGTCCATGGGGTTCCTGCATATTTGGTCAAACATTTTTCTGAGTATTTTCCGCAAGGGTGTTTCTGGATGAGATGAACATTTCAATTGGTAGATTTTAACATTAGATTACATTACATTTTAATCAGTAGAGTAAGGCAGATTACCCTTCATTATGTGGGTGGGCCTCATCCAATCAGTCAAAAGGGTGAATAAAACCAAAAGACTGATCCTTCCCTCCATGAGAAAAATTCTCTAGACAATTACCTCCTGAGTTTATCTGCAACATTGGCTCTTCCTGCCTGACGGCCATTCAACTGGAACATCTCTCTGTGGGTCTCACACACCACTGGAATGCCCTGTGGATTTTGGACTTACCAGCATTTATAATTGTGTGAGCCAATTCCTCATAATAAGTCTCCTCTCTCTCTCTCTCAGCATGTGAGTGTGTATTTTATATTTTATATAGTGTGCATATATATAATATACATTATATTAGCTCTTTGGAGAACTTGATTAATACAGATGTTATTTCTGTAAAACTGTTACTTGTCTCAGAAACGTGGCTCCAGTGAACAGTAGGATTTTGATATTAAGAGGCATGTGAAGAGTTTGAATAAAGTTGTTTCATGAAATTTGAGGATAGAAGAAAGTAGTATTTTTAATGTAATGCATTAATTTACAGAATGTGTGATTTAAAATAAGTATGTAACTAATTAAATCAAATATGTACATATTTGGCTTTTAAAATTTACATTCTTACTAGTATACATATACTCAATCAGGCCTTTACCCTCATTGCTATTTTGTTTGTATTCTCATTTGGATATCAAAAGAGCATCCTATATTCTGGGTTCTCTTATGTTCAGGCATATGTGGCAGTTAATTTTATTGACCCTCAGTTTTCTTACATGTAATAGGGGACAAAATAGTACCCACCCCTTAGGGCTATTGTGGGAATGAAATGAGGTAATTAACATAAAGTGTTTAGTATAGTGCCTGGCACATAGTTATTATTCAGTAATTATACATGTATTTTTTTTTCTTTGAAAGCATATTGTAAGGACAGAGTTGAAGAAAGAATTGGTAGAGTTAAACTACCTTTTTTCTTTTTTTGTAAGGTATGGAAGATTTTTAGCATTCAGATCACTGAAGCTAGGTTCTATATTTTGATGTCATTTGTCCAGATACTTTCTCCATGTAAACACAAGGACACATTCTTCATCACATATTATTTTTTTGAAAATGTAATTATTCTGTCATTTTTCCCCATGGCTAGAAAAACCAGCTGTGGTAATGAGCTTATTGCTCTGTGAAGAAGAGACTATTAATTCTTAGTGTAAGCCTGAAGGAGAGGGCTTACATTTTATCAATTTGGGGGCAATACATTAAATATTGTGTAATTTAATTTGATTTCAGGAACAAAAAAGCTCTCCCTATTAGCAGGATAAAGCCTTACTCCTCTTACAGGCTCTACTTCTCAGACACAAAAACCTCATTTCTGCATCTAATTTTTGACAACAAATTTATAACTGCATTTTTATTATTAACAATTATATTCAATTATATAATATATAATTATATTAACTATATTAATTATATAATTATACTAATAATTTATATTTATATTAACAACTTATTCTGAACCCAACTTCTTAAAACCTTCATCAAGATGATTTTTTAAGTCATGGAGGTGCACCTGGGTGGCACAGTTGGTTTTATGTCTGACTTTTGGTTTTAGCTTAGGTGATTTCAGGGTGTGGGATTGAGCCCCACATTGGGCTCCATGCTCAGCATGGAGTCTGCTTGAGATTCTTCTCTCCCTCCGCCCTTCCTGCTCGTGCTCTCTCTCTTTCTCTCTAAAATAAATAAATAAATCTTTAAAAAAGTCATGGGAAAACTTTTGTATAAAAACTACTTGTTACATTTTCTAGAGTAACAATGTGAGTATCTTATTGTTCACTCATTCTCTCACTGGTTTTCAGTGCCAACAATGTGAAGGAATGTTGCATGTATCACAAAAAAAGGCATACTCATGGTCCCTTTCTCAAAGAACATGGGCATTATTTGAAATCTCCCAGCTGAAGTAAGCTGCCTCTTCCACACAGTCATCCTCTATCACATGATTCAATATTTTCCCTCACAACATACCTGAAAATATGTCAGTTCCTTGAATGCAGGCAGTCTTTTCCCCTAGAACAAGTGCTTGACACTAGAAGGTGCTCAGTAGATATCTGTTTATTGACAGATTATCTTCTTCTTATCTGTCTATGAGGAAGATATTTTACAGCTACCTTTTTACAGTTGAAGAAATGGGCACAAAATTTTCAAGTTATTTGCTCAAAGTCACATGGTTGGTGAAATGATAGAACTGGGATTTGATTCCTGATATGTGAAGGTGCACAAATAGGGCTGGGCACAAAAGATTAGGAATGGTGACCACTTCTTTTTGGTTGCATTGTAGGTAATGAATAGGAAATAATGCTTTAGATGGAAGTTGATTCACATTCTAGAAGTTCTGAAACATCAAGATGAAAAGTTTGAACTTGATTCAGAAAGCAGAAGAAGGAGATTTTTAGAGAATATGCTGCTTTTATTGCTTTGTCTTTGTACATACTGATTTCATTGTCCCCTTCTCTCCACTTCTTCATCTCCTTTAGTGAGTACTGAAACTAACATTTCACATTCCTGGTTACACAATACTGGGTCTGGACATATTTTCTTGTCCCTATATTAAATAATACTGAGGGGGCGCCTGGGTGGCTCAGTCGTTAAGCGTCTGCCTTTGGCTCAGGTCATGATCCCAGGGTCCTGGGATCGAGCCCCGCATCGGGCTCCCTGAACAGCGGGGAGCCTGCTTCTCCCTCTCCCACTCCCCCTGCTTGTGTTCCCTCTCTCACTGTGTCTCTCTCTGTCAAATAAATAAAATCTTTTAAAAAAGAGAGAAAAAAAATACTACTGAGAACAAGCAAAAATAACTTAGATGTTTGCTCTAGGAAATATATGTTCCTGGAAGATCTGACTATGAACTAGTTAAAATAATTTACTTACTGAGACAAACAGATTCATCATCTAGACTAGCCTCAAAACCAATCCACAGGTATGTCATAAACTCTGCTCATTCCCATCTAGCTCTATGACTTCCTAGACCCACTTTCAAGGCACTGAGACTGGATCTCAAAATCCTCTATCATCCCATGCCTTCACCCTTCTGAGACACTACTAAGCCTTTGACAAAGTGGTGTTATCCTTTACTGCAGTATGTCTAGTAAGTTTAGCTCTGATCTTCAGATTTTTCTGTTGGACTTTTAGGGAGTTGACAGTTGCCAATCCATGTCTACTTTTTGTAATACTCAGCTGAAGCATTATTTCCCTTGGTGGACCTGAGATGTCCCCTTTAATTCCGTGCCCAGGCACAGTAATTGCTCCCCTCCTGTGCATCTATACCTGCTGGCACACTTCCTCTATTCTAGAGTGCAATCTTGCTATTAGACTGGGACTTCCTAAAGGCAGTGGCTGTGAACTTTCATCACCGTATATCCTTAGCACTACCTTGAACATAGATTGGGTGCTCAATGACGGTGAATTATTGACTGTTGAACTGAATGGGTGAATAAATGTATAACCAAGTGCAGGTAAGGAGATCAGATAGAAGGTGATTGCCATCATTTATCAATGAGGTTATGAGCACTGGTGAATAGAAATGAGTTGCTTCCCCCAAGAAGAATCAAATCAGGAGAGTCCAAGCACCACTAGGAAAATCTCAGGAACCAATAAAAGAGAAAAGATAGCCTTATATTTCTATTAATGATGTTCAAGCCTGGCTGCATATTAAAATAAGCAAGGATGTTTTTAAAAATCCAATGCCTTCTTCCTGGGTGCTAACCTCACCCTACCACTCTGATTTAATTTGGTCTGTTGTGGGGAAGGAGATTAGAATATTTTAAATGTGCTCCTGAAACCTCTAAGGAGCAAAGTTGAGAATCCTTGGTCTAAATGCTGGAGGTTGCTATTTCCTTGACACCCTTCTAAGCCCAGGGATTCTTCCTGAGTTGTAATTAGCAGGAGGATGCATAAGATCCTCCTGCCAAGGAAGCTTAGTGGAATTTTGTGTGAACGATATGCGATGATCATGGGTTAGGTAGTTTAAAAAGTATATTCAATATGATCATTTTTTTTTAATTTGGAAAAAGAAGAAAATTCTATTGTTTGAGTAATTCAAAGTATGAAAAGTAAATGTTGGTAAGAAAACAAAACACTGAAATTCTCAATAGAGGCATGCTCCTTTGGGATTTTCTAAAACCATTTTTGTTTGTTTGTTTCTGTTTTTTTTTTTTTGTAGGAGAGACTTGAAATGTGAATGTTTATCAAAAGGGAACATGGGTTTAAAGATTGTAAAGCTCCGTGTTTGCCCTGAGAGTTACAAAAGTGTGTATGTGCTCCTTCTCTGTGCTCCCTTAGGGGGCTCTACTTACCTTTATCCACACTTCTCACTACGCTTGGTATGGAACTTGGTGTTTCGCTTTCTCTTCTCCCCATTAACTTGTAAGCATTTGAGGGGGGACAGGATTATAACTCTCTTTATTCCCAAGTTTAGTGCCTAGTGACTCTTAATAAGGGTTGATTAATTAGAAAGAATGAGGGCAAAGAAGGAATGAAGTATCTATCATTTGGCTAGATTTAACTACAGCATGATGCAAATGAGGTCATACATGTGAGTTCCTGCTG
>NC_138372.1:53232476-53325824 GCF_054177405.1 Leptonychotes weddellii
AGAGCTAGTTTTTGTGTTGCACCATTATATAAATCTTCTAAGGTTACTGAGAGCTGATGCACAACATTTTTACCTCTCCTTTCTCTCTGCATCCTTCCTCCTCCTCCAAAAACCATATCAAAGATGTCCATGGGGGAGCCAAAACCACCACCAGCTCCACCTTCTTTAATTGCCTGTTTTCCTCCTTTGTCATATAATTCCCTTTTCTTTGCATCAGAGAGTACTTCGTAAGCTTGAGAAATCTGTTTGAACTTCTCTCCTTCATTTGGATTCTTATCAGGGTGATACTTCAAGGACAGTTTCCTGTAGGCCTTTTTCAATTCTTCTTGGGTGGCATTGGGTTTGACCCCCAAAACATCATAGTAAGTGGTTTCTTTCACCATTTTCTAAAGCCGGTGAGAGGGCCGAGGCCGGTGTGGGGGAGCAGGAAGGAGCGCGTTGCTGGGCGCAGCTCGGGCAGCCGCCGCTCCTCCGCGTCTCACTGAGCGTTCTGGAAAGTTCCGCCCCCAGAGTGTTTCCTAATGAGAGGTTACAATGTTTGAAGACTGGGAAACAGAGAAGAGCTTGCAGGTGATCAAGGAGCTAAAATAAGTTCATTAGGGCTGAAGTGAAGAATTGGACGTGGAAAGTAGCACACTTGAGCCAAAACAGTGAAGGGGATAGGGAGTCTTTAAGGCATATTAAGATGTGTGTCTGATGTATCTTTAGAAAGCTATTGTTTGTTGAATAATCTAATCCAATTCTCTCACTTTAACTTTGAGAAAAATAAGAATCCAAAGTTTAGGTAACTTACTAAAGGCCACAAATCAAATTCATAGCAGAGTTGGGACTAGAATTTAGGTCAGGTTTCTGATCAAGTACTGATTTCCTTACGCTATTTGGTCGAATTTAGTGGTTCTCAATATTGCCTATGATTGCCAGGGTATTGGATAATGTGTAAAAAACTATACAGGGCTGAACTCTCCCCCCAGAGACTTGATTAAGTTGGTTTGGGATGGGCCTGAGCATGCATTTATTTTAAAAGCTCCTTAGGAGATTTTTAATGTCTGGCTAGGTAGAGAGCCCCTTAACTAAATTATAGGACTTTTTTTTCCCTATAAATCTACTATAGCTAATGCATATTCTCTTGTATTTTTTAAAACAGAAGAAGACTGCTTGTTACGAGTCTTACATGTTGCAGTTTTCTTGAGTGCACTCTGCTTTAATGCAGTCATGCACATGGAAGAGCTTTGATCTCTAGGAGTTTAGGGGGTTAGAAGCAGTTCTCAATGGTAGGTAATGGTGATAATGTACAATTTTAAATAGCCCTCCAGGTAATTCTCCTAGATCTTTCTCCCCAGTGTCATCTCAAATTGGTAATCCCTGTTCTAATGCACAGAAGGAAGGGGAGTTTGTTTCTGAAATGGTGGCTGACTTAATATTTCTCTAAGTCTGCTCATCAATCATTACCTCCATTATGTGTATGAGGTCAAAGGGACATATGTCTATGGAGACCATTTATCTTCACATAAAATCACCCAATCATGACTATAGCCTGAATTTCTCCCCTTGGTCAGTCATCTTGCATATATGTCCCATCACAAGAAGCCAAGGTAATGGAACACAGGTGCTGGGCATATCATCCATTCTATCTCCGCTCTCACAGTTCTGTACCAAACTAGAATGCAGTGTTGTTATCTTATTCAACACAACACCCTAGGTAGGATGGATGAGTTCTGTCTGTCATTTTTGGAACAAACAAAGATGATGCCTAGAAAACAAGGATAGCGTTGTTATTTATCTACAAATATAGATGAGAAGCTCTGCAAATACAAGAGCTGTTGATCCCAGGCATATACTTGCAGTATTATTTGGAAGTGTTTATGTACTTTCCATCCCATTATGCACCTGCCTTCCTCATTCCTTGCTTTTCTTCTTCCCTTCTTCTCTCCCTCCCTCTTCCCCTTCTTCCTTTCCTTTTATCTTTTTATCTGTCTTTTTAATTTAACTTTAAAAAGTCATATTTGTATTGCTTGTGTATGTGGGATCTTAGGAGTATTTTATCCAATAAACATTTGTGGCTCCCAGGGAGTTGAAACATTTAAAAAAAAAAGTCAAAGTTCTAAAAATGGTGTTTGAAAATACTTACATAAATACAGATAAAATACCCATATGCATGACTTCATTTGGAGATAGTTTCAAAAGTCTAAATTTGAGGCGTCTTATACATGTGAAGTTCAAAGTACTCACCCTCTTCTAGCTCTTCCCCCATAATAGATTCTTCCCTGAAGCACTGAGGATCAAGGTTTTACTCTATACATTGACACCTGGATCTCTCACCCATGTCCAAAGGCACACTAACATGAAATATGTTCTATATGTCACCTAATAGAAAGGTGAAAACACTCTAGGACAATAGATGTGGAGGTGGTTGATAGTTAGGCAAGTGTAAACTGTACAGGAACAACATTCTTAATGCTGGGACAGCCATAATTCCAGAGGTCTGGTGCTTAAGTGGGAACCCAATAATTTATGAGTCAGACTGGAACCATCCAAATTCTTTGACATAACTATGAATAATGCTTTGTATCTTTTACACTTGCATTTTCCTAAGTACTCCAAAATTCATTAGACAGATTATTATTTGATTTTTAGGTATAAAGGAGAAAAGAAAAAGTTAAAATATCTAAGAAAGGTATAATTTAGGACCTTATAAAAATCTGGCATGACTCTCTTCTCTTTGCTAGGTCTGAAATAATTTTCAGGGACAGAAAACAAGTAAAGATTTTTCTTCTGTTTTCTTTTTACAACCCAGAAAGCATTAAATAATATTTAGATAACATCTTCACTACTTCTCAACCCTCTGGTGGTAAGCTTTCTATATCAAATGCCTGAGAAATTTTGGAATCCCCAAGATAAAAAGCAGATGTGGATTTGTCTGCAACCCATTACCAAGCCTTAGGGGCTTGACAGGACAATGCTTCAAAGAGGGAGAGGTATTCTGTGCTCCTTCATAACTTTCTCAGCATTTGAAATGCATATAGCCATTATAATATCTGTGGCAAAGAATGTTTATTTTCCTTTTATTTATTTTCCCCTTCATCCTTTTGGTGATTAATTCTTCTTACTCAAATTAGCAGTGCACTGGACATTACATTTCTCAAGGCCTTTACCTCTGTGTGGCCATGAGGCCATGTTATGTCCAGTGGAATGTGAGTGTGAGTAGAACTTCCACACCATATTCTTAAAGAAAGTTTCTTTCTCTTTACTTCTCTTTCCCTGTTTCCATGGGCTAGGCATGGTGGTAAGCTAGCCGTGACCATGCAGATGAGAGAAGCTTACAAGAACCAATAAGAACAATAAGAATGAATGAACCTGAGTCATGAGTGGCTTTGAAGGCAGAAGTCCTATCTTAGGTAAATAGGAAGGTAGATAGTGATGATGGTGATGATGATCTTGGATCAGCTAGTAATGTCTGGATTGCTATGAGATAGAGACTCTTGTTTTAGCCATTGCATTTTTGGGTCTCTTTGTTGTTAGATAAACAAAGAGAAACACCATTGAAATTTCTGTACCTCACTGGAGATTCCAGAGAACAGTTTCTTTCTATGCACCTTTCTTATTCTCTAATAGAAACATTAAAGTGACAAGCAAGGAAAATTTTGGACATGGAATTTTTTAGTGTTATATGTTTCCTTACCTTCCTTTATTTTGTTGCAATATGCATAGATATATTCCTTTTGGTAAAATATATTTGGAGTGAGAAAATGAATATGCAAACAGGCATGGCCAGACCATATATAAAAGTAGAACTCTGACCCACAACCTGTAGCAAACCACCCTGGGTTATCCCCCCTTATCTACAATAAACAGCCAAGGAAGCCAGCCTGTTGTGTCAGACTTGTGGGAAGTCAGACTGCTGTTTCTAGTTATAATTCAGAAAGCCAAATAATGAATTCTATAACAATCATCTCCAATTGGCCAGGACTTGATTAATAACTGACAGCTTCTCTAATTATTGTCTCTGCTTCCAACTTAGGACCAACGAGAGAAAGCCAAACATGCTCCCTAATCAATCACATAGGACACCCCACTTCTAGTTAGCCCTCTACAACTTCCTTATGCCAACAGAACTACAATCAGGACATACCTGATGCTTTTCCTTTTTTTAAAAAAATTTTATTTATATATTGGACAGAGAGAAAGAGCATGATAGCGGAGGGAGGAGCAAAGAGAGGGACAAGTATAGACTCCACACTGAGTGTGGAGCCTGACATGGGCCTTGGGGCTCTAGCCCACAACCCTGAGATCATGACCTCAGTGGAAATCAAGAGTCAGGTGCTTAACTGACTGAGCTACCCGGGGGGCCTCCCCCTTTTTTCCACTATAAAACTTTCCCAAGTCCTTTGTCTGCTTTGAGTCTTTACCAGAACATAAGCGATGATGGCTGACTTCCTTGCTTATACAACAAGCTGTAAATAAATAGCTGTTGCTGTTCTCATTTCATTAGCCTTTGTTTATTTCTCCAAAAGGCTTACTCAATCACGCTGTTGAAACATTTTGTATCCAGACTTATAAAAGCTCCAGAAGAGGGGGAATTTTCCAAAAGTCTTCTGGCTGTTCTTGAAATGTTTCCTGGAACTTCGGGATTCTTCTGAGTCCTGATCCAATCACAGTTTGAGCTTCTAGAATTTGAATCAGCAGTGATGAGAGTAAGCTCTCTGGATTCACAATGGGGACCTTTTGATTTTCTGGTCATGTCCCCATTGCTGCTGACCAGGGTAACTTTCACTATAAAATGACTTTAGGTACAACAAAGCTATGTTTCCAGACTCATAAGCTGTGTGTACATAGCTCTAAGTCAAAAGTTGGCATAGGTCCTGTTAATTTGATCAACATAGACAGACAACAGGGTAATTTAAGCCAAAATCAAAATAGACTTTGGCAGTCTGATTTGGATTTGACTTTTTAATTTATTCAACCGTCTAGTACCAAATTTCCATTTTACTTTGTGCTGACTAGCCACAGATTCAAGATTTTTACTAGCTTTGATAGTAGAGTGGTGAAATGAACTTCTGTTATACTATAATTTAATTGTGTTCCTCTTCCTTGATGGAATTATAATGCTATTATAAATACCACCATCACCACCAGCACCATAACTTATCACTTACTGATTGGTATGTAAAATCCAAGGATAAAAACTAAGATGGATATACAGTGAGGGTAGATGTTTTGATTATAGTTAGAATGGGATGGGTAAAATATTAATTCATAAGCTAAGATCTGTCCTCTTGGTCCCATTAAGTAATTTTTACCTAGATTTTAATGGAAAACTATGCATTACTTCTCCTAAAGTAGGTCAGACTAGTGTTATAAATGGTGTACATTGTCTACAAAATGAAGAAAGTATTTGAGTGAGAGGTCTGGAATCTTTAGTGTAGGAAAAATGGCTCAAATTGATTTGGTTAATTATTGAGTCAAATTAAATAAAAATGATATGGGGCGCCTGGGTGGCTCAGATGGTTAAGCGTCTGCCTTCGGCTCAGGTGATGATCCCAGGGTCCTGGGATCGAGTCCCACATTGGGCTCCTGACTCAGCGGGGAGTCTGCTTCTTCCTCTCCCTCTGCCTCTCCCACTGCTCATGCGCTCTCTCTCTCTCTCTGTATCTCTGTGTCTCAAATGAATAAATAAAATCTTTTAAAAAAATGATATAGAAGTGGAGGAACACACAGCATCCTTTGCAGAGGAGAGACCCATCAGTGGGTATGACTGTGGAGAGAAAAGATCACTTGTGTATCTTGTGCATAAGGGAAATGATGATTATAATCTAGGTTGAGAGTATGTAAGATTCTTTTTATTTCATTGCCTCTCAGGAAATGTTACAGGACATTCTAGAGAAAATTTTTAGAATGAAGATAAATGGCTAAACCTAATTTAGTGAAATGTGCCAAGTTATGGTCATTGCTGAAGCTTGTTATTTTATTCAGATTATTATTAACTTGCTGAATGCTCTTCAATGCACTGTATAAAATGTCATTTCAGGCTGGGTGTATGATCTCTATTCTAGATATTCAGGTCCTGGCCACCCACCTCTCTGGACATGGCCCTTCTCTTTTCCCCTCTCCTCACATGTGGTCAGTGTTTATAGAAATCATCATTTCGATTTGATTTATTCATATTAGAGTTGTTTTACTTACCACTGAATGCAAAGACTGAAGTGACTGAGTAGCTTAAACCCCCTGACCTCCCCATCTCTAAGAGTCAACTTACCCATGATAGAGAAAGTAAGAGTCTCCATAGATTCTCTATCCCACTGAAGCTGGCAACATAATCTCTCAGTTTCCCTGGAAGCTGTTGGGGAAAAACATAATAAAGAATTTTCAGAGAAAATAAGGTTAGAAGTAGAAAAAAGGATAGTATCTGAAAAACAAAAAAGTATTTACAAGTATTTTTGCATTTATCTTATATACAGTGCCTGTCATATGTTACCTCTCATCCTTAAAATATCTGCTTTTATATCCACCCTCTTCCCCCTCACCATCACTTACACAAAGAGTGTTTTCCCTACACAGGACCTGACTTTTTCTATTTCATACACTGTAGCAACTGAATTTTTTTCTACTTAATGATTAACTGCAGTTAATATATATCCTCTTTTAAAATAAATTTGGATAACTCTAGGAGTATTAAGAGAAGGTGTCAGTTGTTTTATCTTCCTATGAATTAAACGATATCATATGCTTGCATAGGTTTGCTTTGTGCCAACTACTGTTATAAATCTATTTTATATATGAACTTGTTTAATTCTTGTGCCAAGTGAATGAGATTGACACTATAATTATCATCCCTCTTTTACAGATATTGAAACTGAGGCCCAGAGATGTTTGGGACCTTGTGCAAGTTTACATGGTTAATAAGTTGTAGAGTTTTGATTTCAGCTCAGAAGACACCTTCTTAATCACCATACTATGTAACCTCTCAGTCAGAGTGTTTTCCTCCAACATCCAACAGGATAAACTAAAGGCTTAGGTTCTAATAGAGAGGGGGAAGGATTTAGGTAGTTTTGAATCATAGACCCTCAGATGGGAGGACATGTGGGAATTAAAGTTTGGGTCAGGTATATATATATATAGTCAAGGTCTTAGAAGCTGCAGATGGGAACCATGGGGTCCCAAGAAAAGGGGTGCCAAATGAAGGAAAAAAGGTGGAAAGGGAGTAGATAAGGAAACTTCTTATTTTAAAAAAGTTTTCTAGGTGTGCGTGGGTGGCTCAAGTCATGATCCCAGGGTCCTGGGATAGAGCCCTGCATCAGGCTCCCCCTGCTCTGTGGGGAGTATGCTTCTCCCTCTGTCTGCCACTCCCCCTGCTTGTGCTCTCTCTCTGTATCTCTCTCTCTGACAAATAAATAAATAAAATCTTTAAAAAATAAAAATAAAAAAGTTGTCTAGATCTTGTACCCATGATGTAGAGAAGAGCTCTTTCTCTTGCAGCAACTCTTATTTCTTCGCCATCTCTTCCTTTTTTACTCTTCCTGCACCTCACATTTCCTTTTTCTGAGGACCCAGAAGGATGCTCTGTAGATTGTTGTGTCTCGCTCTAGGCTATTTCCAGGCCAAACACAAAAAGTCTCTGTGTCATCCAGCTTAGCTGTCATCTAGCTGTCATCCAGCTTAGCTAAAAAAACTTCAGCTTGCATCAATAGTTCTTCTGCCAGCCATTTTTGTTTGTGTATAAAATTCTCTAAGGAGCCCCATGGGAGAAGAGGTGGCTTGTTGAGGACAAGATTTGGGGGTTCTTGGGTCCTCTGGCCAAATTCTATTATAATCACCATCATAACAATTGAGAAGCTTTGTATTCAGATAAATCTGGGTCCAACTGTGGGTTTTGCATTTATTGTGTGACCTTGGACTTGACCTCTCTAAACATTAAGTTCATAAAGAAAATCCCTATTTAAGAAAGTTGTCCAGACCCTGTGGAGAAAAATATCATTTATCCTGAACTCCTCTTATTTCTTTCCATTCTCTTCCTTCTTTCATCTTTCTGTACCTCATATATCCTTGTTTTTCAGGATCCAGATCCAAGAGCATGTGTTTTAGTCTGTATCTTCATCTGTAAAATAACCAATGGAATCCTTGTGATTCG
Source organism: Leptonychotes weddellii (assembly GCF_054177405.1). Taxonomy (NCBI): domain Eukaryota; kingdom Metazoa; phylum Chordata; class Mammalia; order Carnivora; family Phocidae; genus Leptonychotes; species Leptonychotes weddellii. Next base: position 53,240,602 of record NC_138372.1, read on the forward strand.
ATGATGCAGTAGGAACACCCAGAATCTAGTAAGTATTCAACAAATGGTGGCTTCTACTGTGATTATATATATATATGACATAATATATATACATATACACACATACATATATGTGCATACACACACACACAACCAAAATAAAATGAAACAAAATGTGAATAGAATCCATAAATATAAGATTGTTTTACTTAAAATGACCATGTTTTATAAACATTTGTTGTAGTTGTTACTATTGTTTTGGCTTGAAAATTAGTGTCATATATAAACTATTTTTAAAATTTTTTTAAATCTTCTTTTGTAATTTTGGAAAGAAGAAAGCAGGACCCTGGGGACAGGGGTCCTGTGAGTGTTTATTGGGGGGGACGAAAAGGGCTCTGTTGCAGGAATCCCTGGACCATCAGGGGGCAGTGACAGGTGCTCAGATAAAAAAGCTAACAGTGTTCAGAAAGGAAAGTATTGTGCCTATTCCACAAATAGATAGACTATTGATCTTAGCCCCACATTTCTTATTGCTTGAGGTTTTCACAGCTGTCTTTTGGACCCTTTATGAATGATGGTTGGGATTTCGAGATCCAACAAACCATTGCCTTATTCCATTCATTGTATTTATTTATAAAGTATGACATGGAAAGACTTTCTTGAACCAAACTCTTATTCTTTCTTTTGCGTTTTTATTTGTCAAATCTCTTCCTTAAAATAACCACCTTGTCAGGTGTAAAAGAGATAAATATCTTCAATTATTTGGTCCTGAGGTAGAGTACATGTCTTTCTGAAGACATTCAAATGACCAATTTCCCACCAGAATTAAAAAAAAAAAAAAAAGGCAAAAGGTGAAAATACTCTGTGGACTCAGGGAGAGCCAAGCTTGTGTTGTCTAAGATTTTCAGAACTGCCATGACAGCTGACCTTTGAAAATGTCCTCTTCTGCTGTTGGTACGATATGGTCATTTGTGCTCTTTACAGGTGGTCAGTGGTCCTTGGAAGACTGGTTTCCCATATGGCCTAATTCTAAGTCAGTGGAGGTGGCTGTTGCACCTGAATATCCCTCAGTTCTGGTCCCTGCCTTGCTAACCTTAATCTGTTGCTGTGCAGTTAATGGCTTCCTGTCATTTACTGAAGGTCTGAGAGCAGTTCACCAGTTAACCACATGCTTGATAACTTGTAATGGTTTTTATGTTACAGCCAGATGCCAGGCAGGATATTTCAACTTCCCCTGGCAGCCAGGTGTTAAATGGCCCTATTTAAGACTATTATGAGTGGATGGACGCACATACTGCATGAATTCTGTGTTTCATAAGAAAAGGTGATAATGGTGCTAATTAATAAGTCTTTTAGAAGGGTTTCTTGGGAGTAATTATAGGGAGATAGATGATATGCATTAAAGTTATTATCAAAGCTATGGATTTTTGTAGTTTTTTTTTGTTTGTTTTTTTGGGTTTTTTTTTTGGCTGATAGTAAGACATAATAAGAGTGCAACCTTTGGAGAGTGGATTTTTAAGTTCTCGGCAACTCAGTGTTTTTTTTTTTTAAGATTTTATTTATTTATTTATTTAATTGACAGAGAGAGAGAGAGACAGCAAGAGAGGGAACACTAGTAGGGGGAGTGGGAGAGGGAGAAGCAGGCTTCCCGCTGAGCAGGAAGCCCGATGCGGGGCTTGATCCCAGGACCCTGGGACCATGACCTGAGCCGAAGGCAGACGCCCAACGACTGAGCCACCCAGGCGCCCCTGGCAACTCAGTGTTTACAAGCTACTACCATTAAAGAAGGCTATTCACTGTCCTTGGTGCTATAGGAAAGGTAAAATCATAGTTACTCTAGGAGAAAGTAATAATGACACTCAGAGTTTGTCAACATTAGAACATGAGCAGCCCCATTTCTATTTTCCTGGGAAAGAAACTGTTCAATAAACATCTAACACTGAAGTGTGAAGTCTAATGCCAGTCCTATGGATGTCTAAGTTGTCTAACCTACAATATGCCCATTTTAATCTTAAAAAAAGATTCTGATAAAAATTTATGGCTTTGCATCGACCATCAAGAAAATGAGCAAATATATTTATATATGGCCATATCTCAAAGGCATGGGATGGCGGGTCTGTTTGTGGTAATTTAACATTAGGGGCCTGGTGGTTCCAGACACTGGGGTAGTTCATCGTGCTGGATAAAAACAACTTTCTAGTAAAACAACTTTATGTTCTAGTAAAACAACTTTCTACTGAATCTACTAAATCTTCTACTTTTGCTAAATCTTCTCCATTCCTTAGCATGCCACATCACTGCCAAAATAGCAGCTGATACAGACTTAGAGAAGAAGGAAAAATCTCATTGAATTCTTCAAGGATTCAGATGATGATTGAAAAGAAGATAGGGGAAGTAAGAAATAAAGGATTGAGATTAAATCAGCAGGAATTTTAAGTAATACTGGGGTGTAAAACTCTCATCTCTATCCCTGCTTTTAACTCACTCAGGAAAGTGAAATTTTTATAGTCTGTATAAAGAAAAACCAGCTTTTGGACTCTCCCCAATGAATGACTATATTTATTCAGATTTTAAGGTTGCTATTATTAGCATGTTAAGAGACTTCTTAAAAGATTTTTTTATTTGAGAGAGAGAGAGTGCACGCATGCAGTGGGGAGGGTCAGAGGGAGAGGGAGAGACAGTCTTAAGTAGACTCCATGCTGAGTGCGGATCTCATGACCCTGACATCACGACCTGTGCTGAAACCAGGAGTTGGATGCTTTAACGACTGTGCCACCCAGGTGCCCTGAGACCTTTTTTTTTTAATTGAAGTGTAGTTGACATACAATATTATGTTAGTTTCAGGTGTACAACATAGTGATTCTCCATTTACATACATTATGAAATGATCACCACCATAAGTGTAGTTATGTATGTCACCATACAAAGTTATTACGTCATTGACTATATTCCCTATGCTGCACTTTACATCCCTGTGATTTATGATTTATTTATTTTATAATTGGAAGTTCATACCTCTTAATTCCCTTCACCTATTTTGCCCATACCCTTCCTTACCCCCCTCCCCTCTGGCAACAGTATGTTAAGAAACTTAAACAGAAATGTTAGTAAAGAACACAGTAAGACTTGTATAGATGGGGAAATTTTGATCATATTTCCTCCATCCTCTCCAAAGAGTAGAATAACTAAATGGGCTTTGAGACAATGAATTTAGGAAGAAACTATTTGCCACACTAGAAGTTTAGATGTGAAAAACTTTTGTGTTCATCATTAAAGAAAAACTGGCAAACCAAGCATTTCATTGCATTTTTTTTGTACCAATTCTGTCCATCACAATTCCTCCACTAGGTCTTTACCTCGGCAAGCTGTTGAAATTCCTTAGGCCCCAGTTTCCTTATACATAAATGAAGGTGTTCGACTAACAACCTTTAATGTGTCTTTAAGCCCTAACTTTTATGTTCCCTTCATGGATCATATGTTTCTCCATTTCTGTCTTTTAGGGCAGTTGGTCAATTTTTTAGGGAAAATGAAATAGATCTATAAATAAAATGTTATTTTATAAGTAAAATATAATAAATAAATACCATTTATAGCAAATTTAGAAAACTTAAGGATGGGGATATAGATTAAATTTTGGGGGAGATGTATAACTGACATCTTTTTAATGAATAAACCAAATTCTAGCAATTTATAAGATGTGTTTCTTCTTCTGATGTGTGGCCTACAACCATAGACTCTTCTAAGCAAACAAAACATAATTGGGTTCAAGCAAAGGGCATTTCATTCTCCAGGAACACTATGGAGAAAGTAAAGCTAGAAGCAGAACTGAAATCATTTGAGAAAACTCTGTGAGAGTATTATATCTTGAATATATGAGTTGTTGGCTAAAAATCGAATCCCAAACAGACATTAAATTTTGGAAAATAATCCTGGAAGACAGATTCTGCAATTACATGAGGGTCAAATCTAAGAATGCCTTGACAATTCAAGAATAGCTATAGAAACATACAGATTAGAGAAAATAGACGCATATGATGATGATTCTGGCTCAGTTCTGGGGGACATAAACTGGATGTGTGGTATTAGCAATTGATTTTTAGAAAGAAGACAAATGAAAAAGTACAATCTATTTCTCTAGGAAGTCATACCTTACTAATGTCTTTAGATCAAAGGTTCTTAAACTATGGTTCATGGATGCTCTCACTGATATATCAGTAGCTTAGGGGAAATCCACATGACTCCCCTAAAATTATACACAAATGCACACATGCATTTTTTATGGAGAATAGCTCAATAGTCTCAATAGATTCTGGAAGAGATTTACTGCTCCCAAATGATTATTTGGAAAGTTGTTCAAATCTTTAGATTGTAAGGGATGCCCTTTGATTTTAATATCCCACAAATAGTGAGTGGAAGAAATGTCAGAATATTTTAAACCACAAACTTAAGGAAATTAAGGATATAAGAAGACAGCTACAGGAAGACCAGATTGGCAAGAAATACTCGAAGACACCATTCAAGAAAGAATGGTGCAGAGGGGCAAACAGAACAATAAAATCCTTCCGTGGATTTTATTAGTGAGCAGGAGTTCTGGAATTTAGGATAGACTTCTTGAGGGGCTATCAGCTCCTCATTTCAGCTTTGTCTGTTTCCTTATCTATGAAATGGGGACACTAATGTATCATTAGTTTGACTTCAGTAGAATGAGAAATTCCATATAAGCAGATTTTTCAGATAACTGAAGCACACTTCTTTTAGACCCAAGTGATATATATTCGAGCCACTTGTGATAAAATGCTTTCTAAATATTTTATCTTCTAAAGCCAACTATACAGGGGCACCTGTGTGGCTCAGTTGGTTAAACAACTGCCTTTGGCTCAGGTCATGATCCTGGAGTCTTGGGATCGAGCCTGTTTCTCCCTCTGACCCTCCCCCCTCTCATGCTGTTTCTCACACTCTCTCTCTCTCTCTCAAATAAATAAATAAAATCTTTAAAGCCAACTACACAAAATAATAATAATGATAACAATAGCAAATATTTATTGGATTTTTACTGTTTCTCAGGTTACTTTCTAAGCCTTTTATGTATATTATATCACGTAATCCTAATAATAACCCCATAAGATAGGTCCTATTATTATCCCCATTTCGAATATGAAAAGAATTGAAGCACGGTCATAAAATAACTTTATGTTATTAATAACTAAGTTTGTACAATCAGGGAAGATTAGAGCTGGGATTAAAACCCAGGGCCTAGCTCCAGAGCTGTGCTCTAAACCACAATGTCAAAATGAATGTCAATGAATCCCTCTGTGATCCCTTGAGGCTTTCATGATCTCAGTACTTTTGAGAAGTATAGTATTAGTTATGGCAAAATTAAATAGCTCAAATTAATGCATAGTTTGAGTTCTTTTTCTTTTTATAGTACTTCTGCATTCTCCTCTGTGTCTGACTCCATCTGTAATATCTTGTACTGTCACTTGGCCTGATGATAGTTGCACCATCCTTACTTAGGTCACAGGTCTCCAGATAGAGAGGAAGAATACTAAGCAATCTATATCCGAAGAACCATGCATAAGTAACCTCATTTTCCTGGATTGAATTTAGATGATAAGATCTTAAATCTTGAGGCTGATGCCATAACATATGAAACTTTTGAAGGATTTTGGAGAAAGTGAACATATTTTGCATGTGGGGTGATTTATTATGCAGCAATAGACAACTGGAACTTGGACGATAATCTTTGTATTAAGCTATACTATAGAAATACAAGCAGCAGTATAAAAGAAAGAATGCAGAAGTAGAGCTGAAAATCAAATTATGCATGACATGGTGTACCAGCATATTGACTGGATATCAGCTCTGATTAGTGAGTGTCTTTGCAATGCTGGTCATTAAATATTTTTAATATAACTCCTATATATAAATATATTTATGGCAGTACAGTTTGCATTAGTAACCCTTTTCCCTCCACTTGCTGCTGCACCGCCCCGTCCAGCACCCCAGAGACAAACCCAGGAAATTATCAAAGAAAGTCAATAACTATCAATAGGGGAATGGTTGAAAACATTTGTTTCATTCCTACCATGAAATATGAGATCACTATTTAAAAGCATGAATTATAGCTGTATCTGCTATCCTTGAGGGATATCCATGATCTGTATTTAAGTAACAAAAGCAAGTTATATATAAAAATATGGACCAGGGCGCCTGGGTGGCTCAGTTGGTTAAGCCACTGCCTTCGGCTCAGGTCATGATCCCGGAGTCCCGGGATCGAGTCCCACATCGGGCTCCCTGCTCAGCGGGGGGTCTGCTTCCCCCTCTGCCCTCTTCCCTCTCGTGCTCTCTGTCTCTCATTCTCTCTCTCTCAAATAAATAAATAAAATCTTTAAAAAAAATATGGACCAAATTTATCTTGAGAGAGAAGAATGAAATTGGGGCTGTCACAATCCCAGATTTCAAGATATACTACAAAGCTATAGTAATCAAAATCACTGGCACAAAGATAGATCAGTGGAAGAGGATATAGAGCCCAGAAATAAACCTGTGCTTATATGGTCAATTAACCTATATATACAATGGGGAAATATACAATAGGGCAAGAATATACAATGGGGAAAAGACAGTCTTGTCAATAAATGGTGCTGGGAAAACTGGACAGCTAAATATAAAAAGTGAAACTGGACTACTTTCTAACATAAAAATAAATTCAAAATGGATTAAAGACCTAAATGTGAGACTTGAAACCATAAAAGTTCCAGAAGAAAACATAGGCAGTGATCTCTTGGACATCAACCTTAGCAACATATTTATGGATATGTCTCCTCAGGCAAAGGAAACAAAAGCAAAAATAAACTATTGGGACAATGCCAAAGTAAAGTTTTGCACAGCAAAGGAAGCCATTAAAAAACCCAAAACCCAAAAACAAACAAACAAAAAGACAAAACAAAACAAAACAAGACAATTCTACTGAATGGGAGAAGATATTTGCAAATGATATGTCCAATAAGAGGTTGATATTCAAAATATATAAAGAACTCATATAATTCAACATGAAAAAAAAAACCCAAAAAACAACAATCTGATTTAAAAGTAGGCATAGGACCTGAGGAGACATTTTTCCGAAGAAGATATACAGATGGCCAAAGACACATGCAATGATGTTCAATGTCACTAATAATTAGGGAAATGGAAGTTGAAACCACAAAGAGGTATCACTTCATACCAGTCAGAATGGTTAGTATCAAAAAGACGAAATAATAAGTTTTGACAAGGATGCAGAGAAAAGGGAACCCTCATGCATTGTTGATGGGAATGTAAATTGGTGCAACCACTGTGGAAAACAGTGTAGAGATTTCTTAAAAAAATAAAAATAGAAATAACATATGATCCAGTAATTCTATTGCTAAGTATATACCCAAAGAAAACAAAAATACTAATAGGAAAAGATATATGCACCCTTATGTTTATTGCAGCATTATTTACAATAGCCAATTTATGGAAGCAACCTAAGTGTCCATCAATAGATGAATGAGTAAAGAAGATGTGGTATATATATATACAATAGAACATTACTCAGCTATAAAAAAGAATGAGATCTTGCCATTTGCAACAACATGGGTGGATCTAGAGGATACTGTTAAGTGAAATAAGTAAGAAAGAGAAAGACAAATACCGTATCATTTCACTTATATGTGGAATCTAAAAAATAAACCAAATGAACAAACAAAAAAACAGAAATAGACTCATAAATACAGAGAACAAACTGGTGGTTGCTGGGGGGGCATGGGTAAAGTAGATGAAGAGGATTAAGAGGTACAAATTTCTAGTTATAAAATAAGCAAGTCAAAGAGATGAAAAGTACAGCATAGGGAATATAGTCAATAATATTGTAATAGCAATATAGTGACAGATAGCTACTACACCTATTGTGGTGAGCCTTGAGTAATGTATAGGATTGTTGAATCACTATGTTGTACACCTGACACTAAGATATCGTTGTATGTAAACTATACTTTATAATAAAAAAAATATGGACTATGTTTCATAAAAAGTGAAAAAAAAAGTTTGTATTCAGTTATTTGAGCATGGGGGAAGGTTGAAAGGATATATACTACATTACTAACTTGGTTAATCCCAGGAGGTGGGATTAGGAGGATCAAAGAAAGATTATTATCTTCATATACTGTTGAATTGTTTTACTTGTTTCAGAAAGCATGTTTACCTTTTGTAATAAAAAATCCAATAAAGTGAATTTTGAAGGTAGAAAGTAATAAGTTTAAGTTGGTTGTGGCTGATGGGAATTAGGGAGAATAGAGAAGAGATTATTTTTTCTTTTAATCTATGTGTATTTTTTCAAGTTTTACAATAAGCATTGATATTTTTTGGATATTTTTATTAGATACATTCTTATAAAACAATTTTAAAATAGAAGTTTAATATGGTGGTTTTCTTGCTAAAAATAATTAATCTGTATTAAACCATACACCAATAAATTGTGATTACTTACTATTCTAACTGCCTAATGAAAACTTGCTTTCTGATTGAAGGAAGCAACAGTATTGAAGAGGAAAAGAAAGATGAGAAAAATACTCAAATGACTAAGGAAAATAATAAACAATATCCAGGAAGAAGTCTCTAGCAGTGTGCATAAATGTCAGTGCCCTTTTAGGAGATTTTTTTTTCTTTCTGAAAGGCCTGAGGACTTGGAACTAAGATTTCCTTGTCCAGAGCAGACGTATAACGAGACACAGAAGTTCAGTTCCAGTCAGTTGGTATAGAGCTATGGGGGTAGCAGGCTTTTATGAAGGTGGTAAAGACTAGTCATGCTGCTGAGTGTACTGATAGACTCAAATAATATCCAGTATACTGATAAAAAGCCAAGTCAAAAATACATATCCTGGGGAGTATAGGGTTAGTGTTTGGAGAGAACTCTAAGCTCGGGTGACTGCTGTAATGACACAATCCTAAAATCTCAGAGGCCTGACACACTACAGGTTTATTTTATGCTCATGTCCCAGTCCAATGTCGATTGGTGAAGGGACTCTGCTCCAAGCAGCTATTCTGGAACCCAGGTTGCTTCCATCTCATGGTACTGCCACCTCCAATATCTTCTTTTTTTTTTTTTTTTAAAGATTTTATTTATTTATTCATGAGAGACAGAGAGAGAGAGAGGCAGAGGGAGAAGCAGGCTCCCAAGGAGCAGGAAGCCCGATGCGGGACTAGATCCCAGGACTCTGAGATCATGACCTGAGCCGAAGGCAGACACCCAACCATCTGAGCCACCCAAGCGCCCGCCACCTCCAATATCTTAATCATTATAGAATGGGAAAGCTTTGGGTATGGAAGATTTTTTATAGGCCAGGTTTAGAAGCAGAATATATCATTTCAGTCCACCTTCCATTTTCCTAGAACTTGGCTTCATGATGCCAAGCAATCAGCAAAGGAAGGCAGGGTTTGGGATTTAGCTGTGTGCCCAGGAAGCAAAAAGCAGAAAGAATGTTGGTGAACTCTAGCAGGCTCTGCCATAGAGGACCTCTTGGGGGAAGGCTCCATGACCTCTACTATCGAGTGAGAGGGGTGGAGATGAAGAAGCAGGAAGGAATAAAAATGTAAAAAGAATGCTAGATGAAAAACAGAAAGGGATATGTATTTTTTCATGTACTTTTTTTGGTGCCAAAATATTTTTATATGAATTTGTGATTTTTTAAATACAATATGCCAGGTGGGCATATTTTGGGAAATTTGCTAAAAATGTATTCTCCTTAGTATTACAGAAAACACTATTATTTTCTGCCTGCAAAATCACATGTGAATTGGGACTTAGCTACATCTGACTTTGATTAGTTTGCTGTACAAATGGAATCAGACGGCTTTACTTGGAATGACTCATTAGTCCTTCCTCCTTCTTTGTTAATATTCTCCAAATTTAATAGCAGTGTTGTGTAATCTATTGTGTGAATAATATCAGACAGATTTAGGAGAGGACACTTAACCATGATTTCTGGATGTGCAGACAACTATATTTGGCCATTTGGGTGCCAAAACGATTTTCTAATTATCTTAGGTGGTGTTATGATTCATTACAGCTCTGTACAAGGACAGGGAAAGGAATCAGTGCCAAAAGTCTGTCTAAATTGCCTTTACACTCCAAAGTGGACTGGTGATAGGAGAAGGCTACAACTTCAAATGAAATGTCCTGTCTCTCCTTCAAGATACAGCAAATTTCACCCTTACCTTTATCTCCCACAAGTCTTTCCCCCAAGTCCCAACTCGGAACTCCTTTAGTACTTACTAACTGTTGCACTCCTTTTTTTTTATTCTTAGCCTTCTGTCCTAGCTCGTTGTGTATCTCTCCAGACACAAGGAAATCTTTTCTAGAGAATCTGTAAACTCCTTGCAGGCAGGGACAATTATTATTTTATTTTTAGCATTACAAAGATTGTTGGAAATTGATGTGGATCATTCAGATTTAAAGTTATTTAGGGCAATTTTTTAATTTGAGAAGTTTTTGTGTCTTTTTACATGTTTCCTCAAAACCAGCGGAAGCACTCAATGTAAGTTTTGAAAGTTGAAAACACTCTTTAAAAAAGAACACACATGACCAGTCTGAATATTTTAAGCTTTTACACTTTTATTTATGCAAGTATCTTTGTATCTCTAGTACTTTCCAAACTTTAACTAAGTGCTAGGAGCTTTATGTACATTATGTTGGATATGGCTTCACCTAAGCCTATGTTGCTCAAATTGGGCTACCAGAATTCCCTGAGAGAACTGGAATTTGTGCCAAGGGAACTTAAAAACCTCAGAATAAATATGGGATAAGTAATTGTTAAAACAAAACAAAACAAAACAAAAAAAATGCACACAAGATACAAAACCAACTAATGCAACAGAAATAATCCCTGATTCACATAAAAACTTGTACAGAAATGTTTATAGCAGATTTAGTCATAATCACCAAAAATTGCAAACATTTTTTTTTGCAAATAAGCAACTGTGAATAAGCAAACTGTGGTATGTCCACACAATAGTTTACTACTCCACTATAAAAGGAACAGACTATTGATTCATGCAAAAATATGGGAGAATCTCACATGCTTCATGTTAAATAAAATAAGGCAGCTTCAAAAGGCTTCATGGAGTTTATGCTCAAAAATATGACATTCTGGAAAAGGCAAATTATAAGAACAGAGAACAGATCAGTGTTTCCAGGAGCTGGAGTAGGGAGAGGATTGACTACAAAGGGGCAGTTTTGGGAGTAATGGACCTGTCCTGTATCTTGATTGTGGCATGGTTACATGACTATATACATTTGTTTATACTCATAGAACATATACCCAGAAAAGTGCATTTTACTGTATATTAAATTAAAAAAAAACATTTTAATGCCAAGAAGCTAACACTGGCAGGATGTTATAAAATTCATACTCTCACTATAGTAATTTGTAACACCTCTCAGAAGTAATTTAACTATACATTTCCAAAGCCATAACATTGCTCATAGCTTTTCATCCAGTAATCCCATACTGAAAACTTTATCCTAAGACAATAATTTAAAAATATGGGAAACGTATATGCTTAGGGATGTTGATTGTCTTTTTAGTAGATGAAAATGCTGCATTATTGCTTTTATTTTCATTGCTGTGTTTGCTAGAAAAAATCATATATTTTTCAGACGCTTATTGACCAGCTTTCTGGGAGAGAATGAGATTAATATTCTCCAGTGGTTGAAGAGTAGCAGAACTTCTGTTTGTCTCTATTCCGTAACCACACAAAGTCATCCATTTCTATGAAATAATTAGAAATAGTTAAAATTTCTACTGTTGCTGCTGTAGATAAATAAAACATTTTAATAAAAAAATTATGGTTGCAAGCCAGACTCTTTACAGGGATTTTGGTTTAAGAGTCTTTCAGTATATAACAAACTTGGAAGTTTATCCTAAAATTTTTGTTCCTTTAATCTAACTTGGACCTCTATTCAAGTTTTAGAATATGAGAAATTAAAGCAGAATAATAGAATATGAGAAATTAAAACTCCAAGTTTTGTGTATTCTTTTTCCTTGAGAGCTTATAATTTTGAACTCTGCCCTCTATCTATTCTCTACAAACAATGTTCTTTACACAGTGATTTAGCTGTGAGCAAAACGGACAACAGTTCCTTCTCTCATGGAACTCATATTCTAGTTTATTCCAAAATTGGAACAGATAGTTTAGTTCTTTCTCAGGTTTTTCAGCCCTTTGTGAAATACATAGGTCTTCTGTGAAGCTAATGATTTGAACAAAACATGGAGACATGGAAATGTGAATCTTACTCCATTTTTTAAGAATGCAATTTCCTACATTTCAATCACTGTCCCACTTCCAGAGAAGATATTTTCTGTTCTTTGCTTTTCTTCTGACATTCTCAGTAGGTGAACTTGCTTTGGATTTCACTGAGAAATATAGAAGTAATACAAAGAACATCTCCTTATCCTACCACTGAATTCACTAACGTGTATTTCTGAGCTCATATTCACTGCCTCTCTTCCTAGTGTTCTGGAGCACTCAGTGTGCCTATCTTAGGTTAATCCATCCCCTTGAACACTGCATCTAATCCTGTATGCTTATTCATGGAGTTTGCTTCTATAATTGTCCATAGTCATTCCTAAATTATCAGTTGCTACCATCAGCATAAAAATGTGATATATCTCTAATCTTAAAAAAACCATCCCAAGATGCCATGTCTCCTTCTAGCCATTATCCCATGTTTTTCCTTTTATAGAAAACTTCCTGAAGAAGTTGTTTATAGATGCTATCTTATGTTCCTTGCCTCTCAATCTCTAGTGGAATCATAATAATCAAGTTTCCATCCTTATCATTCCATTCAACTCCTACAAAGATTATCGAAGACCTCCATATTGCTGAAGTCAATGTCAGTATTCAGTCCTCATTTCAAGAGCCTATGATCGAGCTTTTTACTCTCACCTCTGGAAACCCTTTCTTTACTTGGCTCTGGAGATATTCCACATGAATTCCCTCATGGACCACTATCACTTGTCCTCTTTTCCTGTAGTATCTTCCTTTTCTTTTCTTTCAAATGCTGGAGAACACAGGACTCTGTCCTCAGTTCTCTTCTTTCCTCTACCATACTTACACCCTAGATGATCTTGTCCCAGGACCTCAATAAATACAGGCTGATTATGCCCAAATTATGTCTTCAGCCTGGAATTGCCTCTGAACTATAGGCTACTCCTAATATCTGACTGGATGTCTCTCTAGCATCTCAAATTTAAAGTGTCTAAAAAGTGAACTCCTGATTTCTCACTCTCTACCAATCCTCCTCCTCCTCCTCCTCCAATAGTGTCCCCATCATAGCAGATAGCACTTCATTTACTGAGTTGCTCAAAAATCTTGGAATCATCTTTCATTGCTCTCTTTTTCTGATATCCCAGACTTAAGTAGGAAATGATGTCCCCAAACTGACTATGTCTTACCTCTTAGACTTCAAGCCACCACCAACTCTTGACTGACTACCTGCCTCCCATTCGGTCTCCCTGTTTCTCTAGCCAGATTGTGTCACTCTCCTTCTCTGAGCATCCAATGGCTCCCCATAACATTTAGACTAAAATCTAAAGACTTTACTATGGCCCACAGATACCTGCATGATCTGTCTCCTGACTACTTCTCCAACCTCATTCCCTAACACTTCTCTCAATTATTTGTCTACATCTTTCTCCTTAAATATCTCAAGATTATATACACTCCAGGGATTTTACACTTGTTGTTTTATCTCCCTGGAACACTCTTTCCTCAGCTATTTGCTTGTAGGACTGCCATGCTGCCTGCTGGGAATATAAATTATGTCTCCTACTTTGATGATAAGCAGCTCTTCTGTTTGCATGTCTCACCCTCTCATTTTCTTCATATTACTCATCTCTACCTTATGCATTATTTACCAATAATAAAAAATCCTCCAACTAGAAGACAAACTCCATGAGGGCAGGGGCTTATTGTCTTTGGTTCATTGTTATATTCTAAGGGCCTGGCACATAGTAAGGCCCCAAGGAATATGGGTTGAACTAATGGGGTTGCCAAAATTAACAAATAAAAATACAAGTTAAAAATGTCTAGTTAAATTTGAATTTTAGATGAAAAGGATTTTTTTGGGGAATAAGTATGTTCTAAATATTGTCTATATTTTATCTGGCAATCCTATGAATTAATGAATTATTAACATTGATAAGCTATCTAATATTTGTTAAATATTAGTAGCCATCATCTAGATGAAAACCAATCATTTCTACAGAGTAAGCATTCAAATGCTTGACAACTGATTTTGAAAATGAACATTTCCTCTGTCCTAAGGTCTGTATTGTGAGATGCTAGCAAATAGGTCTATTTAGGGGTAGATTTTTGATGTTTGCTAGTTGGATAACATGAAGACTATTAGAAGAGTTATCTATAGATCTGTATAACTGAAATTCAAGAACATAATGCTGAAGGATTTTAATCTAGGCAAAGTATATTTGATTAATTATAAATATCAGGGCTGAATTATTTATAGATGGGGATAATCAGCTAGCAATGTGAATATTACTTAAATGGCATGATATAGAGGAGAGAAGGCTAGATTGGGAGTTTGGAGATACAGGTTGTGGCCTCTGATCGTCAACTCAGTTACTTGAGTGGTTGTATCATATGACCATGCTGGGCTCCATTTCTTCATCTGTAAATTAATTGTGTTTGACTCTTTAATTTCTCAAATTCTTTAAAGGTAAAATCTCCTTTGCTGTATCCTGAAAATATACATTTCTTAGATGATAAAGCATTTGCTAAAATGATGTTGTGTATTTTGCTACGGTTGGAAAACTATGTGGGCAGGTCTTGGGCAAATATATACTTAAATATTATTTTGGATATCTATGCTTTAAAGTTCATTTTTCCTGCAAAATGAGGTATTTGTTTATTCATTCAACCAAAATTATTGAGATAATTTCCAGGTATGACTATTTTTGCTTTTGGAGATACTAAATGACTATAATAAGATTGCCTGTGCCCTTAAAGGAAATCATGTCCTGGTCCTGGGAGAAATACATGAAAAAATGTAAGGCCAATATGAATTGTTATGATAAAAGTAAATACCAGGTAGCATGAAGGCAGAAAAGAGGAAGAGATAAATGCCCTTTTAGTAGAGATTAAAGTGAAGATAAGGATAGTTAGAAAATATCTAACGGGAATATGTGTATCTTGAGGTAGACATGACATTGTAGAAAGAGTAGACGCAGTCAATGTCTATGTGTGAATTTGTATAATTGTTTTTTCCATGGTCAATGTCCATGTGTGATTTGTATAATCAGTCTATGTCTATGTGTGAATTTGTATAACTGCTTTTTTCATGATCAATGTCCATGTGTGAATTTGTATAATTGCTTTTTTCATGATCGATATCCATGTGTGAATTTGTATAATTGCTTTTTTCTTCCAGTGCCACTTTTCTAATCCACACGATGGAGCTAATATTTGCCTCCAAGAATTTTGGGCAGTGTTGAATGAAAATGTCTGACACACTGAGTCAGGGTAATTTCCTGAATCGCAACTACACTTTTAAGAAATACACTATTTGATTTTTCATTGAAGATGATTAGTATTTTTTAAAGGCTTTAGTTATTGGTGACTCAGTGCCAATACATGTCAGAGATTACAGCCATCTTTGGGAAATAGAGAAAAATAAGAATAAAGTCACATAGTTGTGTTAATGTAAGCTTACTTATTATTCTTTTTTGGGAAGCACTGTCTTTTATTCTGAGATTAAGCCCTTCTTTGGCTGTAAAATATAATTTCTTTTATGAAAGGTTGATTAAGGAGATGGTTGATTGATTGGTTTTAAAAATAATATCTGTGCTTTATAAAATACAAAGTTAGCAGTAATATGCCTGTCATATAAATATTTTGAAAATTTAACATTTTTTGAAATTTTACTAAACTGAAAAATTATGGTAACTATTGAATAAGAATATTTTCCTTATGATAAATGGGGTTCTACATAATGCTTCCTTCATTAAGTAAAAGTGAATTCTCATTTTAAAGATATATTTAAGGGGCTCCTGTGTGGCACAATCAGTTGAGTACCCAACTCTTGGTTTCGGCTAAGGTCATGATCCCCAGCTTGTGGGATCAAGCCCTAGGTTGGGCACTGTGATCAGCATGGAGTCTGCTTGGATTCTCTCTTCCTCTCCCACTGCTCTTCCCCCCCCTTCCCTCTCTCTCTCAAATAAATAAATCTTTAAAAAAAATAAAGGTGTATTGGAGATATATTCAATATTCTCTGACATTAATAAAGCCATACATTTGCAAGGAATATCATTAATGATTTAAAATGAAAGTTCAAAATAGTTCTAATATAGTTCAAATAGTTCTATTCATTTACTTTCTCACTCAACAGCTATTGAACACCTACTCTGTGGCTGACATGATTGTAGGTACTTAATTCAGCTCTGAACAGGAAAGACTAGATCTCTGTCCTTATGGAACTGATACTCCGGTGAAGGAGATAGGCAATAAACAAACAAATCATATTTAATATATTATTATCATTGCATCAAGTTACTTGCACAAGAGTACTTGGCCAGTGTGGGACTTAGCTCTTATAATTCTAATATTCTCTGGACAAATTGTTCACAGGGTTTCAAAAATTGCTCAACTTACTAATGAAACTATGAAAAGCTAGTTTCATAAGAGTAAGACTGCTTTAGTTTTATCTCTCTGGGACACTTATTAGGTGTCTAACTTAGGTAAAGTCTGAATCTCACTTCTCTCCATCTGTAAAATGGACATGAGAGAATATTGAAAGATAATGATTAAATGAAATAATGTAGGGAAAATACAACTTGGTTAGTGCTCAACAAATCTTAGATGCTATTACCATTATCATTAAATATTAATTATATTTATGCTCAAGAACAAAGAGAGTAGGGTGTCTTAGCAGGTACAATAACAAGAAAATTCTGGCCCCTTGTCTTAAACTACTAACTGGTTGTTGACTCATAAGAGACTTTTGTTGCAGCAAAGTTTAAGGTATCTGTTTTGACTTTATAGTTGCGCATTGATCAAATGAACTCCAGTGAAGTTCACTTTTGTTATTTGATGACTTCAGGGAGACTTTATAAAAAGCATAGCCAGTACTGTTGCCTGGGCAGCTTATTTACCTCTCAGCAGGGTGCCTATAACTGCGTGAAGTCACTGGTCCTCTGTCACTCTGATTACTTGGTAGACTCTGGACAAGGATCCATAATAATATGAAGGTGCAGTTTGCATCAGTGACTAAGATGATCTACAAAAAAAAAAAAAGAAGATGGATGGGACATCCTACGTGCTTTCTTTTTCCATTTTGTGATACTCACTTCCAGTTTAAATGTAGCAACAAAGTATTTATTTTCTTATTTATTTTGTATATTTGATAAATATTTAGGATGTCTATGGTGGGCCAGGCTCTCACTGAAAATTTTGAGCTTTATCTGACAAATAGGGACATCTGATAACTTTACATCCCAGAATCAGCAAGTAACATGTTTTATATGACAGGTAATTCTTCATTAGAAAGTCTTTTTTTTTTTTTTCTTTTTTTAAGACAAAGAGATACATAGCGTGAGAGCCTGAGAGGGGGAGTGAGGGGCAGAGGGGGAGGGAGAGAAAGAATCCTAAGCACCCTTCACATCCAGCACAGAGCCTGACACGACCCTGAGATCATGATCTGAGCCAAAACCAAGAGACGGATGCTTAACTGACTGAGCCACCCAGGCGCCCGTCTTCATTAGAAAGTCTTAAAAAAAATCATGAAAATTGGAAAAGCAGTATGAAGCAGTTGTCTTGGAAAAAGTTGGAGGTTTGGAGCCAGATAGATTTACATCCAAATCCTAATTCTTTGATTTATTAGCTATATAAATGACCTCTCGCTACTTCGCTTTCCTCATTGGTAAAATGACAAGGATAGTATCTAGTTCATGCAAGGATAGTATCTAGTTCATCTAAGGTAGATGAAACTACTACCACTCAATAGAGATAAATATTCATTTCTTTCTGTTCTTCTTGGCACTACAAGGGAGACTATTAAGTGTAAGTATGGGTGTGCTTGATTTTTATCCATTCATTGGCCGATTCACTGAACAAACAATCTTTGAGTGATCCCAGTGAGGTAGAAGATATGGACATGTGAATGGCCACACTGCAAAGAGACCCACTCTGCTCAAACACTGTGACCCCCATGAGGGCTGGCCAGTTCCTCAGAAGTTGGGGGATTCAATGCCATCCAGCACAGCCAAACAGGAGCTAAGCATTGCTGTCCACCAAACGTTGGGAAAGTTGGAACAACTGACATTTTTATTGTGGGCAAGACTGCCTGAATGAAATGCTTATTTATTAATAAGGGAATACATTAAAGTGATCCTCTGAGCTTGATTTTTCAACATTTAAAAAATGATGTAAAACACATGAATCAAATTTTATACAAGTGCTGTGGAAAGATAATAAATTGAATTTTGGGATGATAGGTTAAGTAGTGAACTGAGCCTACAGCCTGAGTGATTGATGAAATGTGATTGCTAAATATGGATAACAAAAGTGTGTTTGTGTGATCAATGTGTGTATGTTTGTTCATTTGAGAAGGAGATAGATTCCCCAGACGCTGCAGGGGATTTAGGTATACTTTTCCCTTTTGCTGTTGCTTAGAGGGCAGGTACAAACCTCGGAAAGAGGAGCTACAAGGCATGAGGAAGTTTTTAAAATGAACTCTTGTGTCACTTGTGGGAAATGGGCAATGTCCTGTCTTCTATTTCCCCAGTATCCTGAAGAAAAAATCCTTGACCTGATTAACAATTATGGTTCAGACCATGACAATTATGGTTCACAACATTAAAAGTAAGCAGTCTATTTTTACTCTTGTTATTCTAAGGATCATGCTCGACGCTGGGCATGCAAAAATTAAAAGAGCACCATCCCTCTTAAGTGTGCTGCATAGAGGTTGGGGGGAAGGGTGTAGACACATTAATAAATAAATACAACACAGTGTTACAAATACTATGATCTGTATCTCTATATGCTATAGTGTGGGCATAAACGTGGGAATGGTCACTTTTTTTCCTGTCAGTCAAGGTTAAGTCAGAAAAATAAAAGTTACTCTGTGTATTCCAGTTTTGAGAAATTAAGCCAAAGAATTAGAGGCTTTATATCTTTGGAAGAAATGGGGAATCTTAATTTATAAAAATAGCCACCAATGTTCTTAGCCTAGGTGACCAGGGTATATAGTTCTTTAGAGTTCATTGGGAAGCCATTATAATATTCTATAATTTCTGGGAAGCTCCTATTAATTACCTCACCCACAGCAGTGAAGTAGGTGACTCTCAAGAGCATTGGGGGTGGCTTTCAAAACCCTTGTCCCTTACCAGCTCTCTCCTCCACCCCAAAGTCAATATATTACTTACTATCTACCTTAATTTGATTCCCAGTTTTCTTTCTTTCAAAGTCTTTTTTTCCCTTTTATTTTCTTTGCTATATCACAGGCTTATGCTTGAGTTAAGAAACTAGTTGATTTGGGACAGGATGCCAGAAACTTATTAACAGAAGAGGCCAAGAAATCTCCAGAAGAGGAATTCATTCTAAGGAGAGAGAATTAGTGCATACTAGTTAGATTCAGAGAAACGTAGGCAAGGTGGGATGGAATGAATGACTTAGATACCACCATGTCAAGCACACAGATTCTTCTTAGACTGAATCACCTAGGACTTGCTTGCACTAGGGCAAACAATTATAATAAATAGAGTGAAATACTCAAAGATCTGCACTGGGACAAAATGGCAGCACACTGGTCCAGGCAACTTACGCAGTGATGAGCAAGGTTAGGAATGACTGTTAATGTTAAGCTTAATTCAAGAAATATTTCTCCTGCTCCCAACTTATAAGTTAATAACCTGTATGTAAACAAACAGAAGTTTGGAGAAACTGGCTTTAAGTGACCCTTTTCATAGTCAACAAAGCTCTACCAGTTCCCCCTTCATTAGCTGTCTTAGATTCCTTCTTCTGTTTCCCTTATTCACTCTGCTTTAGGCACACTGACCTATTTTCTGTTTCTCAAATACCAACTGTGTTATCTCATATTCAAGGCCTTTGCACTTGCTCCTTCATTTTCTTCAGGTCCTCATTCACATGCCGCCTTCTCAGGGAAATCTCTCCTGAACTGTGCCCTTTACCCTCCAGCGTGTCTTACTCTGCGTAGTGGATATATGTCACCTATGATTTCCCCCAATATTTAACACTTCCTCTCCTCATTTTGATAGTGTCTCAAATTGTGAATCTAATAGTTTCCAATTTTTTCAATGGAGAAAAAAAAATTTTTTTTTAAAGGCTTTCTTGACAATGGAGTACAGCCACCACTATCAGATGGAAGGTTTTAACTTGGAAGGCAACTGTGTGACAAACAGGCTGAATGCAGGCATTCACTGGGCTAATGCAAATGTCAGCAGAAGCCATGAGCTCCTGGGTTGCCAGGAGAGAAAGCAGCCGTGCTGATGGTGCAGAGGTTAATGACAGTAACAGTAGCAGCAGCAACTTCCTAAGGGGTCAGTTTTGTAATAGAGTCTTGGAGGTGGTTGTTGTGTGAACTTACTATTTTCCTTAATAAATTCCTTCCTGCTGAGACAGCTAGCGGCTTCTATTGTCTGCATTTAAGACTCTGACTTATAAACATGCATTTATTTTTCCTCATGACATCCCACATATTATTTACTTGATTGTGGTGCTTATTGTCTAGTAGCATGTATCCCAGTGTCTAGAACAGTGCCTGGTTCATAGCAGGTATTCAATAAATATATGATGACTAGAAAAATGGGCTAAACATGACAGATCCCCTTTTGATCTCTAGATACTTTTAGCCATTGGTGTTAGTTATTGCTTATTACATAATTGCCCCAGATTTTCATGGCTTAAACTTGCAAATATTCATTATCTTAAACAGTTACTATGGGTTAAGAATCTGGGAAGGGCTTAGCTGAGTGGTTTTGGCTCAGGGTTTCTCATGAGGTTGCTGTCCAGATGTTGGCAAGGGCTGCAGTTATCTGATGGTTTGACTGAGGCTCAAGGATTTGCTTCCAAGATAGCTCACTCATATAGCTGTTGGTAGGAAGACTTAGTTCCTTGCCCTGTGAGCCTCTCCACAGGTGGCTTGAATGTCCTCATCATATGGCTGCTGGCTTCTCGGGAGCAAGTAATGAGAGAGAGAGAAATACAATAGCTTTTATGACCTAGTCTCAGAAGTCTACCACAACCACTTCCAACACATTCTATTCATTTGAATCACTTAGCACTGCTCACACTCAAGAGGAGGGGAATTAGCCTTTTGGAGAGAGAAGTATCAAATAATTTCTGGGCCCATTTTAAAACCAACACCACTAAAACATGCAGTGAAAAATGCTGTCAGCCTATTTCCCATCTCTTTCTTGGACTGACATCTAATATTTCTTCATCTCCTTTTCCTTAGTAATCATACTCCAATATTATCTGGAGAATCAATATGCCAATCTACAATACCATATTTTCTGTCTCTTTGAGGTTTGATTTGGCCATGTGATAAGGTTCTGGGAGGCTGCTGACTCAACAGGAGATGAACTCTTTTCATACTTCTGTCCTTTCTGCCTTCCTGCTTTTTGGAATGTGAACATGATGGTGGGCTCTCCAGGACACCCTCTGGACCATGAGCAATCTTGAGAATGAAATATATAAAGCACAAAAGTGGAGAGGATGAGGATTGTGGACTCACCAAAAAAGCTGTGGACTGACTACCTCTTCTATCTTGCTTAAGCCAGTATTACTTTGGGTTATTTATAGTCAAACTATTTCTGATACCTGTCCTTGGAAAAGTGATTCAACTTGTCTTTTATATACTCTCTGTCTTGGGAAATTGTCCTACCCCACAGGAACTTGCTGGCAGAGCTTAAATGGAAAGTGTTCGATCCCAGTCCAGGTCTGTTCCCCCCGCCCCATCACATAGATTCCATGGAGACAGAGGGAAGTCCTTTTCTAGTCATCTTGGAAAAGCCAGAAACTACTGATATTTTCTTTCCATTCTTTAGATATCAGGGGCTTTGTATCATAACAAACTTGAGAAAGTCTCACAAATGCTTTACTAATTTTGATTTTAAGTGAGATGAATATCTCTCAGCAGGAGAGATACTGCTTTTCATTTTCATTCTTGCTGTCTGCTGAGCTCAACATTTTATCCTACACTCTGTAGCTCACTGAGACTTTCTGATATTCCTTTACACTCAAACCCATCTCTTAGAGTCCCTTCCAGACTCTAGAAAACCCCCTACAATAACAACAGTATATTGTCAAAACTTTTTTTTTTTTAATGTGCTACATACCTTACAGTGATTATTTCTAATGCTTGTGGCCATTTGGAACAGTAGCACGATTACTATCTCCAGTTAAAAAGGAAGAAATCAAGCCCTAGAACCTTGCTCAGGGTCACAGAGTTCAAAAGTGGCTAAGCATGGATCCAAATCAGGCTCAGAATGACCCCAGAGCCAGTGTTCTTTCCACTTCGCCTGCTCTTAAACTCCACTGAGATTCTTGCTGGACACAGTTACAGTAGAAAGTACAAATATGGATTGAAAATTATAGTGTAATTGCCAAATTGGCTGACTTTAGCATACACAGTCTTGGGAATCCATCTGTCTACAATATTTTTTTTTCTTAATAGAATTTGTTGAAACCAGATCAGCACATCCTTGCTAGCGGGGGTCATTGGCCAGGATATGGGAATCACTTCATGAAATGAGTGTTTATTGAAGTAGAATTTTTCCAGAAGGTTGTGTTTTAAGTGAAAACCCTCAGTGGTAAACAGTTAGACCTTGCCCACATCTCTGCTCAAACTCTCCTCCGGTCCTATCAGATAGGCAGTGGCAACAATGGAAACCACAGATGGGCCAGGTACAGTGAAGCCTGCCAGGGGCAGGAGGGAGGAGGATGGAAGAAAAAGACAGATGGTAGGAAATTTCACATATATGTCCACCTAGCGCAATACATTTTTTCATTACGTAATTTGAATTAATATTTTATTTAACTTTCACATACCCTAATGGCTAGGTTGTATTATTCATATTTTATAAATGGAGAAGCTGATGGTCAGAGAGTTTAAGGTCAACAAAATCATAAGAGCAGAGAATGATCAAGTTAACGTTTGAATTCAGAGTTGTCTGATTCCAAAACTCATGCCCCTTGTAGTAGATCATGTTACCCCTTCAAAAGCAGTAATATTAATCATATCATATGTTTTTATCTTGCTTTATATTTTACATATATTCTCTCATTTACTTTCATAATAATTTCATAACACAGTTGCGATGGTCAATTTTATGTCAACTTGGCTAGGCCACAGTGCCCAGATGTTTGGTTAAATATTATTCTAGATGTTTCGATAGAGGTATTTTTTAAGATTAGATTAACATTTAAATCAGTAGACGTTGAGTAAAGCAGATAATGCGGGTGGGCCTCATCCAATCGGTTAAAGACTTTAATAGAAAAAGAATGACCTCTCCAAGGGAAGGGGCATTTCTGCTAACAGACTGTCTTTGGATTTGAACTGCAACTCTTCTCCGAGTCTCCAGTCTGCTAGCCTACCCTGCTGATTTTGGACTTTGTCAAGCCTTTCCAATTGTGTGAACCAAATCCTTAAAGTAAACCTTTTTCTCTTGCTGTATATTTACATCCTGTTGGTTCTGTTTCTTTGAAGAACTCTAATACAGTAGTCATTATAACCCCTTTTGAGGATATATAAAGAACTCCAGAGAGGTTTAATAATTTGCCTCTTAAACTGGTGAACTCTCCAAGATCACACAGGTAATAACTGGAGGACCTGATATTCAAAATCAGTTCATTTGTCTGAAGCCTACTTCTTTTTCTATTTTTTTTTTGAAATTATTATTTAAAAATGAATACACAGTGAAACACAGTTTATTAGTTTCAATGGCTGCTCTAACAAATTACCACAAATTTGGTGGCTTAAAAGAATGCAAATTCATTCTCTTACAGTTCTGGAGGCCTCAAGTCTGAACACTGAACTGAAGTCAAGGTGTGGGCAGGGCTTGATGGAGGCTCCGGGAGGAGAATTCATTTCTTTGTCCTTTTCAGCTTCTAATGGCTGCCTGTATTCCTTGCTTTGTGTCCTCTTCATCTTCAAAGCATATTACTCCAGTCTCTGCTTCCTTCATCACCTCGTCTTTCCTTTGTCTGTGGTCAAGTTTCCCTTTGCCTCCCTCTTAGAGGGACACTGTGATTACATCTGGCTCACCTAGATAATCCAGGATTATCTCCCCATCTCAAGATCTTCTTTTTGGGGCACCTGGGTGGCTCAGTCATTAAGTGTCTGCCTTCGGCTCAGGTCATGATCCCAGGGTCCTGGGATCGAGACCCACATTGGACTCCCTACTCCGCGGGAAGTCTGCTTCTCCCTCTCCCACTCCCACTGCTTGTGTTCCCTCTTGTGTCTCTCTCTGCCAAATAAATAAATAAAATCTTTTTTTAAAAAAGATCTTTTTAATCATATCTGCAAAGCCTGTTGAGCTGTATAAAGTAACATTCACATGTTCTGGGGATTAGGAGTTGGGTATCTTTGGGGGCCATTATTCAGCCTACAAAGCTCGATTTCTTTCTATCTCTTTCCCTCTCCATCCCCCTCTCTCTGTAATGTATCAATTAGTTTTAGTTTGATTATGCAAATGTGCTTACTTTTCCTTTACTTTCTCATTTACCTTGCTAATTCTATTATGAAATAGATTCAGATAAGAGCTCTGAACAGGAGTGATTAGAAATACTAGAACCAAAGATCTAGAAGATTGTTGAATTAGAATAAACACATTACATCTGTCCTCAAAAAGTTATGATTTAGGATCCATAGACATCCTCAGAGCCCTTACACTAAGCCTTCTCCCCCAGGGAAGTTTATCAAATCTATTAATTAACTGCAGAGGTGACTGATGAGTAGCATCTTTTTATTTGCTTCCCTCCTACTTAGGAGAATGACCAAAATGTAGGACCCAGGTAGGAAAGGAAGCAGAGGTAACTTGAATCCTCAGGCTTTTAATCAGCTCCCTGATGACTGAGAGCTGACTGGAAATCTGATGCATCTATGGAAGAAAACTTACTTTTTCCTGTGGGTTCTTATTTCCTTCATCCTGAAGAAACCCCCAGGGCCTCATTTACTCAGATCTCATACCCATACAGCAAATTCTCTGGTGTCAGCAGCTTATTCTCTCAGCCTCAGGAGCCTCCTGTGACTTTGGGGGTCATGTTTCAGCCAGGCAGAACTGTGCAGAAAATCCACCACTTAGTATGTGATGTCCGTGAACATAATGTGCAGAGCTTTGACTCTCCATCAGTGGGATGTGGATAATAATGTCTTTTGCACAGAGATTGGAAGGGTCGAATACAAGCGAAGCTATTGTTATTGCCTATCCTCCTTTGTATCCCCTCACAGCCATTATTAGCCTTTGACCTATTACTACACCGGCTAGAGTGACAGGCAGAATAAAAAGCACCAGACGTTCCATATTTAGAAGCAGAGCTGTTAGTGCTGTTCTTCTTTGCAGAGACAATGCTAGCAAGTGCTAAAGGCAGGTGAGAGGGTTTTGACAAAATGGTTGTGATGATACAAGGATTTCCTCCCCAACAGTCATTGCCTCTTCTCGGCTAATAGAGCCCCAGTTTTGTCCTGACATTGGGCAGCCCTGAGCAGCCTGCAGAGGATGGTGCCTGACTAGTCTAGGCCAATCATGATTATTAGTCATTTTTATCAGTGACTTGGTCAGGGGTGGCTGTGTGATTTCTTTCTAGTGGATGAGACATAAGGGAACCTAAGGGAACTACTCTGAGGAAATTCAGGGTAAGATATCCTTCCTTGGTTATTTCAGTTACCTCCAATTCATTTATTTGGTGAGGGAGTGCGGGAGTCCCATCCTGGGGTTACGGGGATGGCTGAACACATGACACTTGACACTGGACAGATGAGATTGGCAGCAGTTTATTAGTTACATATACTCACAGCCCAGGGGAGGAGGACACCGTGCCATGCAGGGCCACGTGGGGATTGCACTTGGGGAAACAGAGTGGACAGCCAAGGGCCATGGATGATAAGCTTTATAGTTTTAAGACTGTGGGTGCTCCCTGGATCCTGTGGAAAGATGTGATTGGGTTGTTTGAATAGTTTGGTGGGCTGTCAGGGAACCGAAACTTGTTACTTAAGGATAATCAGGAATTGCACTGGTCACCTTGATAAGGAGGATTGTTTGGCTTTAGGACCTCATCCATGGGAACAGTATGGATAGGGAACTTTTAGGCTATAGGTGGCCCTCCTACTTTCTCCAGATGTTAAGACAGCGCATAATATTTGGCCTTAATTTTAGGCCATGTAGCCTATTGACTTGAGAGAGGTGGGGATGGGGAGGGGAGAGAGAGGGAAGAGAGAGAACCATTCTTTCTTCCCCTTTGGATATTGTCATGTGTAAATATGATGGTTGTAGTTAGAAGCATAAGGTCAATTGTGCAACTGTGAAAAGAAACATTGTAGATATTCCAGGATCAGGGGAGAAAAAAGAGAGAGCAAGACTGGGTCCCTGGTGGATTCTTTGAAATTGCTCAACTTTCCCTGAAATGTTCTACTACCAGATTTCTTTTATATGACAGTAAACTTCTACTATTAAACTACTTTTAGTCTGTTATTCTGACCCTTGTGGTTGAAGTATCCTGACAGGGAAGGCTAGATGCTTCTACTATCTGCTAGGGACATGTTTCCTGTGATTTTATATATGTCTTTTTGTTTGTTTACTTGTTTCAAGTTTTTATTTAAATTCCAGTTAGTTAACATATAGTGTAATAGTGGTTCCAGGAACAGAATTTAGTGATTCGTCACTTACATATAACACCCAGTGCTCATCACAAGTGTCTTCCTTAACATGTATGTCTTTTTATATATATCTTATATAATGTCTTTCTGTGACTAATGTGGTGATTGTCTTGTATTGTATTGTATTGGTATTGTATTTTTTAGATTTTATTTATTTATCTGAGAGAGAGAATGAGAGAGAGAACACGAGAGGAGAGAGGTTCAGAGGCAGAAGCAGACTCCCCGCTGAGCGGGGAGCCTGATGCGGGACTCGATCCTGGGACTCCAGGATCATGACCTGAGCTGAAGGCAGTCGCTTAACCAACTGAGCCACCCAGGTGCCCCTTGTATTGTATTTTATAGTTATACTGTAAGGGTGGTGCAGAGTCCATCTTGGGCCAAAATGAAGGACCAGAAAAATCAGAGAGAAAACTCCGATGGAAAGTTATCGAGTCCCTCAGCCTGCTGCCCACCTCAAAAAGAGAATCTGACTTTTATTTGACCCTTAAGCAGAGTTTTCACAAAATTTATTGATAATTCCTTTGTCAATCCCTAAAATATAAATTTACCCTCAGGCCATTGAGTACCCTCAGGCTGCCTTATATGTTACTTGGAAGAAGATGGGGCTGCCATATATCTTATTTTTTACCTATATTGCAGTCCATGAAAAATATACAGTTAACCTAGGTTATCTACGTTAGAAACATGACAAAATAAGCCAAAAATCGAATAAGGATCATATCCTTGAATAATGGAGAATACACTTTCAGATTCCTATCTTCTTTGTGTATATATATTTAATAAAAATAAGCAATAAAAATAGAATGATGGTGCAGTTTTCTTTTGTAGAAAAATAGAAAAATTTGATGATTACCAAGATTATTACCATGGTATTACCAAATGGCTTTATTTGCTTAAACTTTGACTCAAATTGTTTCTGAGCCCTTAAATGTTCTTTGCTGTCACTTTGAAAATTATCTATATTAAAACTTGTGTAATAAAATACTTTAAAATCCTTCTAGTAAATTTGCAATAAAAGCTTAAGAAAACTTGACAGCATATCAGTTTCGGGTATTAGAATATAATTTTCAAAATACTCATGTGCAATATTTTTTCTACTAAAGCAATAGAAGTTATTGGATTTTGGAGACTGAAAAAATCTCATGATTATGCTCTCAATAGAAAAAAGTTTATGCTCTGAAACTAATAAAAACATTTAATCAATTCAATTCAACCCACTAAAGAATTATGCTAGGTCAAGGAAGAGTAGCTTTTCCTAATCTTCTTGACTCTTCACCTTCTCAAAGGTCTGTGAAGGCTAGACGTCCAGGGGTCTCTGAAGGTCACTCGCCACATTAGACCTCTGTGCAAGCCAGAGGCCATCCCCTTTCTGGGCAATACCTTGTGAACATGTCTAACAGGTGCTTTCAGCCCTTAGTTGCTCTCCTTCCCTTGGCTTCTAGGTAGCAGGGGCCAGAGAATGAAGAGCCTTGTATGCCATGCTAAGGAGCTCTCACTCAATTCTGTAGTAATTAGGAGTCCTTCCAAGATTTAAGCCAGAAGGTTTGGATATGATTTCATTAGCTTTACAGCAGGATCACTGTGGTGAAGGATACCTGAGAGGAGACTTGAGCCTGGAGCTACTGAGGAGGTGGTTATGATGGTCAGGAGAAACAGAATGAAGACCTGAGCTTACACAGAAGCAATGCAGATGCCACCATATCCAGGGAGGTAAAACTAAAAGATCCCAAATGAATATGTGGGGGAGGAGAGAGGGAAATGGAACAGTGAAGGGGATGAGACAAGCTAATTAGAGTTAGGTCTACTGTAAAATTGAATTGACTCTAAGGTCTGAGGTGACCAGGAGCATAGCCATAGGGTTGTAGCACCAATTTTAGTCTCCTAACAGATGATACAGTCTAAGGACTTTTTGTTTTGTTTCCTTTTGTTCTTTTCCTTTCCTTCCCTTCCTTTCCCTTCCCCTTTTTCCCTTTCCCTCTCCTTCCCTCCCCTCCCTTTCCCTTTTCTTCCTTCCTTCCTGCATTTTTCTTCCTTCCTACCTACTTTCTTTCTTTCTTTCTTTCTTTCTTTCTTTCTTTCTTTCTTTCTTTCTTTCTTTCCTTCTCTTCTTTTAACTTTTAGTTTTCAGCTCTGTTTCAGATACTTGAGGTGCCAAGATAAATGATCTCTTGATTACATATTTCAGTGATACGTGTACAGTGAATAAAAAGTGAACCATGTTGCCTTCTATTGTAAACTCTCAAAGGTCAGGGGCCAGGCTGAACTTTCTAAAGCTCAATTTAGGCACTTCACAAACCATAAAAATGATAATATTTTCCCCATAAAAGACTCTAGAAGGAGAAACATAGAGCATAATTTGAGTAGAAATATCTAAACAAAACAAAATAAGTAAAAAATCAGAGAAGAAAGTGTATTATATCAGTTACAATCTGAAAAATTAAAATAATGTATATAATTTCTTTAATTTCACATAATTACTTATTAATATATTACTTATTTATGAATATATTCTATGTGCAAAGCATAGCATGAATAAAAAATTATTACTTATGTTGGTTATCTAAAGTTAAAGATATTGTTATCTGAGATAGGGAGAGCTGTATTGAAGGGAGGATCAATTGTTTTATTAATAAATCAGAAAATATACACAATCCAAATGATAGTTTCTGAATTGAAAATGACTGAGTTCTTAAAAATATTAATTTCTTTAAGTCAGAAATTTTAGTCATGTTTGCAACATAGCAAAATGTTTTTGATTTCCTAATGAGATTTTTGTAAAATTTTGAAAATGTGTAAAATGTAAGTTTATTTAAACTGAAAATTATGCCAGATGACATTTTGAAGTAAATGGGGGAAAAAGGATGTTGCTGGGATGTCAAATGACTTTACTTTTTAATTGAGATACATTTTGCAAAAGTTATGCCATGGGGTAAATGGAATGTATACCCAGAGAACTGGTCTCAATATTCCTGCTTTGCCATTTCCTAATTGTGTCACCTTCATCAAATTATTTCCTTTTTCCAAGCCTCAGTTTCTCCACTTGTTAAAAAGCTGTAATTCATATTTTCTTTGCAAGATCATGCTAGCATTAGAAAGAGTACAAGAGGGGTGCCTGGATGGCTCAGATGGTTAAGCGTCTGCCTTCGACTCAGGTCATGATCCCAGGGTCCTGGGATTGAGCCCCGCACTGGGCTCCCTGCTGAGCAGGGAGCCTGCGTCTCCCTCTCCCTCAGCCTGCCACTCCCCCTGCTTGGACTCTCTCTCTGTCTATCAAAATAAATAAAATCTTAAAAAAAAAAAAAAAGAAAGTACAAAAAATCACCCAGCATGACATGAACACTTGCTCAAGTAGCTCTTGTGAATTTGCAATTACCATTTTAAGACTGAGAACAAGAATTAGAAAAATCACTTTGATAATCCACTATAATAATTTCTTTACATGAATCATGGGAGTATATAAGTTTTCTTAAGGATTTTCAAAAAGATGTAAATGAACAAAATGTTTTAAATACCAGTCCATCCTAAAGAATTCGAGAAAGAGAACATTAGAATGCTACATTTGTTACTTGATCACAATTGTTAATAACAATGTTTATATAGCTTCAAATATCCATCAACCACATAGTATAAAAAATCTGACCAGTTCAGCATAATCAGTATTAAATTATTTTACTTATAAAAGAAAGATGAGACAAATGGCAGTGACTTTAAATTGTGTTTTATCCATCTTTTTGTGGAATTTTTAAAAAAGATTTATTTATTTATTTATTTGAGAGAGAGAGAGACAGCACGTGATTAGGGGAGAGAGAGAGAGAATGCTCAAGCAAGCAGGCTCCCCCCTGAGTGTGGAGCCCAACATGGGGCTTGATCTCACAGCCCTGACATCATGACCCAACTGAAACCAAGAGTTGGGTACTTAACCTACTGTGCCACCCAGGCACCCTCTTTTCATGGAATTTTATGTACAAAAGTAAATTTGCCGTATGTACAGGTAATGGAACTAAAGAGAATGTATCATTAGAATCAGGGATAAGGAAGGGAATACTCAGGGCATTGTTGCAAATATGGACATTGAACTGCATTTCCTAAAGGGAATAAAAGTCTAATTGCCTAAAGGATTGCTTTTTGTCTGGAAACATCTGTTGGTTAGTCCATAAACTTCTACCTGTGTTTTATGTTCTTGATGGAAATATTTTTTCAAAAGAATTAGATTTCCCTGACATCTACTTAAATTTATTCTATCTTCTCATGCTGGCTCAAATCTGGTTACTTACAGGGTACTCTGTGGCTAGCAGAGTCATGCATATGGAAATATGTGCAAGGCTGTTGATGAATTTTTCACCTTTACACACCAACCCTGCCCCCAAAGCCTTATCTGCTTTAGCACTTTAAATTAATGTTAAGGCTCTGCAAATACTATGTGACTGTAAATAAGGCAAAATAAAATCTCTTTTGTAAAAATTTGAAAAGCAACACATTGTAGAAAGGAAAGAAGTAGAAATGAGATAATTCAGGTGATATAGAGAGTTTTGAGATACAGCTGAAATAGATTGTAAGGCCACATATTGACAATAAATTAGCTACTGCTCAGTAATCCAATATGCCTACAGGAGCCCCAATATATTTCTCTATATATGTAGTTATTCCGTCATAAAAAGAGAGAATATTTCTTCTTTTTATTACCTTCAGCATTTTCTATGTGAAATATTACTTTATGATCCTGCAAATAGTTATCAAATATTATCAGAAAATCCTCAACATTTCAGAAGAAAACAAGAACTATTTCAGAGAAATTCAGAAGAAAACAAAAACTTGGTCCCAATAGATTTGCTTATATGGATAAATTAAGAAAATGTTGAGCAAGGAAAAAATACCTGTGATGATAATATCAATGCAGTCACATTCTTCAAGATTTACACTATCAGGTGATGACA
This sequence comes from Leptonychotes weddellii, assembly GCF_054177405.1. Taxonomy (NCBI): domain Eukaryota; kingdom Metazoa; phylum Chordata; class Mammalia; order Carnivora; family Phocidae; genus Leptonychotes; species Leptonychotes weddellii. The sequence continues at coordinate 53,272,444 of NC_138372.1, forward strand.
GGCTAGAGAGCTGCTGCTTCTGCAATTTTTTTTTTTAAGATTTATTTATTTTATTTTAGAAAGAGAGAGTGTGTGCGGGTGGGGGTAGGGGCAGAAAGAGGGAGATAAGCAGACTCCCCACTGAGCCAGGAGCTGGACGCAAGGCTCCATCCCAGGACCCTGAGATCATGACCTGAGTTGAAACCAAGAGCTGACACCTAACCCACTGAGCCACCCAGGCGCCCCTCTCCTGAAATTATTAAGTAATCAAGTTTTAGAAGGTCCTTAAAGAAGGAAAGAAATTAATATCTATTGCTTGCCTACTTTGTATCAGTCACTAGCCTGGACAGTTGTGTGTGTGTGTGTGTGTGTGTGTGTGTGAGAGAGAGAGACAGAGACAGAGACAGAGATTCTTCATAACAGTCCCATGAGATGGGCAATGTTATCTCCATTTCCACAGATGAAATAATTTGACCAAGGTATCGTAGCTAGCAATGAAAAAAGATTGTAGGCATTTTTAATTCAAATGTTTGTGTCCCTTTCTTGCTCTGGTATTTTCATGTAAGATTTATATATAGGAGAATTAAGTACCTGGATTGAGAATAGCTAAGATAATTTATAGATGATTTGCATTAATAAAGCAATTACCTTGTGTGCTAGGCCTCTATGGAAGGACAGAAAAACACAAAAAAACAAAAGCTAACCAAACTTATCCTCAGCTGTATATTATTATTATTAAAAGTTATCCAATGGACTAAACAGAGAAAAATTTTACTTATTTAACTAAGGAAACAGCATTATTGATTACTTAATAACTAGACCGACCCTGTATATGTCTATGTTGGATTTGAACCTTTGGGGCAGGTTCAAAGTGATCAGATGAAGCATTTACTCTCTTCCTGTATATCACTGCCCCATAGTTGATGTACAAATTAGTGCAAGAAAGGAGCAGAATGGCTTGAACTCTATCAAATGAGCTCAGACAATAAATCTCTTTGTCACCATTATTAAAATAACTCTCACAAGAGAAGCTTTGTTATGTATATGGATGATTTTTAAAACATTATCAGAAACCTTATGTACTACAGCCTACCTTTCTATGTGCTTAAGTATTATTCTCTTTACCATGGGACTAGTAATAGTGTTTCCTGGGTTGTTGTAAAAAAATTAATACATGTGATAATACAATACTTTGAACAGTGCCAGCCACACAAAAACTACTCAATAAATGTTAGCTTCTCCTTTTATTATTTTGCCATTATTATTATTATTGCTATGGTCAGAGAGTAGAAGGTGTATATCAGCTGAGGAGGGTGGTCATGGAAGGCATCCCAAAGGAATGATGTTCAACTGGGAACAGAAGTAAAAAGGGCATGGAAATTACTCTTACTAGAAAACATTAGCATGTGAAAAGGCACAAAGATGAGAGATGCTACTACAGTGTTTTCCTGCAGGAAAGGGAAGAAAATTTTGAGTAAGAAGGGAGCAACAGTTCCTGGATGGCGTCCATCGTCATTCAGAATGTTCCAGCGTTTGACCTACCGTCATAGGCAGTCCTATAGTACAGCCTCTAACAAAACTAGGCTGTCCCAAACCCCTGGTAATAGAATCATTTACTTTTATACCAAGGAGGTTGGGAAAGCACCCAAATCTGCATGCGGTGTGTGCCCAGGCCAACGTTGAGGAGTTTGTGCTGTGAGACCTAAAGTCCTTATGAGGTTGTCTAAAACGAAAGAACAGGTCAGCAGGGCCTACGGTGGCTCCATATTTGCCAAGTGCGTTCGTGACAGGATCAAGCGTGCTCTCCTTATCAAGGAGCAGAGAATCATTGTGAAACTGTTGAAGGCACAAGCACAGAGTCAGAAAGCTAAAAAAAAAAAAAAAAAAAAAATGAAGCTTTTTTGAGTAATAAAAAAAACCAAAGGCAAAAAAAAAAAAAAAAAGAAGGGAGCAACAGTATTAAATGCCACAAAGAGTTTGAGAACAATGAAGACAGAGGAAGAACTTTGGATTTATTGATCAGGAAGCCACAGTGTTATGGGCTGAATTCATCTCCTCAAACTCCGTATGTTGAAGGCCTAACACTCAATACCTCAGATTGTGACTGTATGTGGAGCTAGGGCCTTGAGAGAAGTGATTAAGTTAAAATGAGTCCATTCGGATGGGCACTAATCCAACATGTCTGGTGTGCTTATTGGAAGAGGAAATTTAGACTCACAAAAAGAGAGACCAGGGATGTGAGCACACAGAATAAAGACCATAGACCATGTGAGGACACAGTGAGGAAATAGCTATCTGCAAGCCAAAGAGAAACCTCAGAAGAAATCAACCCTGCTGACACATTGATCTTGGAAGTCTAGCCTCTAAAATTGTGAGAAAATGAGTTTCTGTTGTTGAAGCCATGGGTCTGTGGTATTTTGTTATGGCAGCCCTAGCAAAAGAATACATTCTGTTACATTGAAGGAGAGTAGATAAGGCAGAATGCAGTAGTTAATGATGAATGGATGGCAAGGAATTAGAAACTATTGGAAAAGTAGTGGATTTTTAAAAGATTGGTAAGGCACCATGATTTTTCCCCCAGAGGATTTGGTTACTGTGGGTATAGTTTCTCCTATGTGACTTTTAGAGTTATACCTTTTCTGCTTTCTTCAAAATTTATTTTTATAATGAAATAATTTAAAAATGCTATACAGATAAACTACTTTATCTGTACTTGAGCGTAATAGCTGAATCTATCTTGTGACCACAGGACAAGTCATGGCATTTGCTTTTATTTATTATTTATTTATTTATTTATTTATTTATTTATTTATTCATTCATTCATTCATTCTTAAATTTTTTTATTTTTTAAAATTTTACTTTATTTAAATTCAATTAATTAACATGTAGTGTGTCATTAGTTTCAGAGGTAGAGTTCAGTTACTCATCAGTTGCATATAACACCGAGTTCTCATTCTATCACATGCCCCCCTTAATGCCTATCACCCAGTTACCCCATCCCCCCACCCCCCTCCCCTCCAGCAACCCTCAGTTTGTTTCCTAAAGTTAAAAGTCTCTTATGCTTTGCCTCCTTCTCTGATTTCATCTTATTTTTCTCTCCCTTTTTCTATGATTCTCTGTTTTGTTTCTTGGCATTTGCTTTTATAGTTATGATAACAATTCTGAAGTTGGAAATGTAGTTTCCCTAGAGTCAGGAATATTTCTATTTTTGCAGCAGGGGGGAGTGGGGGGAATGATCATGGGGAAGAGATGTGAAAGTATTGGGGGTAGTCTTTGTTTCCTTCTAAAATAGTATACTTGCCTAGATTTCCAACTCCTATATAACAGAAATAAAGCCACTTACACATTCTACCAAAGGCTCAAAGAATATTTAGCAAGCGTTTAGCAGTTTTAAATATGCAAGACCAAGAATTCAGGTTTTACAAGAGTTAACTAACTTGATTTCATACCATCCTCCAAAATTAAAAGCATCTCACTAATGCCAAACTTCTTCATGTCTCCTCAGTCTTTTATGATATTTTCATTGTCCTCACCATGGTTTTGATCATGTTTTACTTATATCTGGAATAGGATTCTATCACTAGTCAAAAATATTCTATATACTTCTCAATTCTACTCATCTTAAGGTCTGCTCAAGTCCTTCCCTCCTAATGAAGCTTTATCTATATATTCTAATCAAAAGGAGTCTGTTTTTTACTATTTTCCATAGTGCTTATATTCTGTTCCTCCAGAATAGGATGAAAATTATTAGCCTTGGACTTGGACATCCTTTGGTTCAAAGGTGAGATCTTTTATTTGACAGCCATTCAACTTTGGGTGAATTGGTTAATTTCTCTGAAACTTTATTTTCTTGCAAAAGTACATGAGTAATAGGACTGTGTTAATGATTAAATCAGACTCTGTGTTTGACATACAGAGCATCTAGTTGATGACCAAGAGTCTGTGTTCTCTTGGTTAGAAGGAAAAGTAACTTATTCTAAGTAAAAATGTGGTTATCATAAAGGAATAAGGATGTCTCAAAATAATCGAGGACAGACTAAACAACCAGGCTGCAGAGTCATTGGGAACTGAGGTAATCCTAAGTGCCAGCCACTTCCCCGTCTTGTCTTTCTGTCGTATGGCATCCTATTTCCTCTCTGCATAGCTACTCTGATCTCTCACTCCCAGCCAGCTTCTCTGAGTCTCAATTTCCTCCTAACATAAGGCTCTGAAATGGCCATTGCAGCCCAAACTCTAGGTGAACCTTCAGCTTAAACACCCAAATCACAGGTAACTGTCTTTCTGTTCTTTTAGTTCAAAGTCCTCAAGAAGAGAATCCGATTGGCTTAGCTTCTCTTCAAATTGATGTCCTGCCTAGAATGGGCCACCTCTGCCATGGGCCAGACCTTTTTCACTCATTGGTTACCTGGCCGCTTTGTAGTCTGCACCTACCAAATGTGAGAAAGGAATGAGTCAGATTCCCTTTGAGGGAGATTAGAGCTGGAGGAAGGCTAGGGAGCAGCTACCATAAAATATTTCTAGGATTTCTAGTGAAATGTTCACTACTCCTAACAATTGAACACTGATTTTATTCTATCACTTATTTTTATACTTGTTTGTCCCACATGAGTGTATTTTCTTTTGCCAGGAGAGATGTTTATAATACATGCCATGTAACACTTTCTGTACTCTTTATATTTATTCAACAACATTCATCAGACATTCATTAGACACCTACATATCAAGCACTATTACTAAGGATATGGTAATAAATCAAATAAACACAATTTATGATCTCATGGAGCTTACATTCTGAAATTTTTATTTCTATATATGATCCTAGTTAGGCCAGGAGATTGGAAGAGTTGAAATGATTTAATGTAATCATCTTCAGAATGAATCCTTCCCTGTCCACCCAATTTAAAAATGCACCTGGGTGGCTTAGTCAGTTAAGAGTCCAACTCTTGATTTCAGCTCGTGAGATCGAGCTTTGCATCAGGCTCCTCACTGAGCTCTGAGCATAGAGCCTGCTTGAGATTCTTCCTCTCTGCCTGCCCCTCCCCCACACTGCGCATGTGCATTCTCTTTCTCTCTCTCCCTAAAAAAAAAAGAAATAATAAAATAAAAATAAAAATAAAAATGCAACCCATTCAATTTTCTTCTTTCCCTGTCATATTGTTCTCCCTAGCTTTGTATTAACACATCAGCTATTATATTTATGAATCTGTTGTCTCCATTACTAGAATGAAAGCTCATAAAAATAAGGATTTTTATCCCTTTTCTTCAGTCTATATTTTTAGTACTGATAATCTGTTGAAAGCATGAATAAGTGAAGGTCTGAATGAATCATCATACTTAACTGTTGCCAAGCACATATTGAGTGTTAGGCATATGTTAGCTATTTTTATACAGATTGGTTTATTTACCCTTCCCAATGACTCCGCGAGGCTATTTGTTACAGGTACCACCATTTTATAGATTGAAAAACTGAGCATAAAAAGACTAATAAGTTCCTTGCCCAAATTCACAGAGCCAGAAGTGAGAGACAAACTTGGATTTAGATCTGCTTGACACCAGAGCTCATGTTCTTCACCGGTGAACTCTCTACACCTTTAAAATAAAATACTGGTCTGTGGAAATAGTCTGGGTCTGCACTGGTCCATGGCTCACTGTAAAATTCATTTGTTTAATGACACTATCGATTTAAAGTGGATTTTTAGTTGAGGAAGCAATATAAATGGCTTGTTGTGCTTGAGTGTTCTTGGCTCCATATCTTTCTCCTCTCCTGCCAGGATTCTTGGGATGAGTCCTGAAATGAATCTAGTAATATACTCCAGAGGAGAATAAGGAGAGAGAGGTAAGGGGGTACTATTGAAGTACAACATAGTCATTCAGAGAATTCTGACTTATTTTTCCCAGTATACAAGCATACCCACTCTTTTCTCTGTAATAAAAGAGAGCTCTTCATTGTTGTGATGATGAATTCCAACATCTCTGCCCTTCAGGAATTTATAGTAAAGTGGGGTTAACAAGGCACCAGCTGTGGCAGGGATATATGCTCAAGGTCAGAGATCACTTGGCAAAGGCATCTGATTCAGTGTTTCTTCTTCTTTTTTTTTTAAGATTTTATTTATTTATTTGACAGAGACACAGCGAGAGAGGGAACACAAGCAGGGGGAGTGGGAGAGGGAGAAGCAGGCTTCCCTCAGAGCAGGGAGCCCGATGCGGGGCTCGATCCCAGGACCCTGGGACCACGACCTGAGCCGAATGCAGACGCTTAACAACTGAGCCACCCAGACGCCCCTGACTCAGTGTTTCTTAGAGGAGGATTGCCAGGGTGCTGAGGGATGCCAGACACATGGGGAAACAAAAGTAATAAAATAATGAGGTCAAGCATGTAGGGCCTGGGGGGCCTCATCAAGAATGAGAAGGCTCATATTCCCCTTGAAACAAAGAGCATCAGATACCTTATTCTCTCCTTATTTCCTCTTCTCTAGCACTGAGAATAGATGTCACAAGTCCTTTGTTCATATTGGGATGAATTCAATCTATTTTGCTCCTGTAGTTAGTTATTCATTCATCTTTTATTCCTAATGGAATCAGAATCCTAGAGCTGAAAAAAAAAAAATTAAGGTTATCTACCCACCATTTTTTTTTTTTTTTAATTCAGGACATCGTAGTTCTAATTAGATGTAAAAGCATTGGGGGAGGGAGCCTCCTTTACCATCTCTGGTTCCAGAGTCTACTGTTTTTCACTATTACCCTACATAAATATTTCCTGCCCTGGATTGTGTTTCTTATTAAGTTTTGGTCTAGGGTGTTTGTAGTAAACAGAAATATTTACCTTTTAAATAAAACAAGAAGCCAAGTAACAAAATCAGCCTGCTCTGGGTACACTATGAAAACAGCAGATAAAACCACGTGGGGTGTGTCGCTGAGCTGGTGGCAGGGCTCTGAGAGCTGTGAATGCAGCCACTGAGATTCTGAAGGGCCTCTTGTTCCTGTCGAGAGGGACGGGACACACAGTTCATAACACGCTAATCAAATCATTATGCTTTTACTCAGAGATGGTTGTGAATCACCCAGGAAACAACTAGAATATAGTGCAGGCTTTAAAATAAGTGACAAAGTATGAAAGAGATTAAAGAAAGCAGAATTTGACAGCCTAAATAACACACGTAAAAAATACAAAAGGAGAGTTCATCCTGAAAACATACCAAAATAACACCATGGCAATGATGGCTGTGTCTGAAATGATCTTCTGATGACAGAACCGAAGAAAAGAGTGCGAATCACAAACGTGTCAAAGCTAGGTAATCAAACATTCTTAACTAACGCATTTGAAAACCAACTGATTCTAGAAATTGTAGCTTCCAGTCTTGTATTTATGGTTTTCTCCCTTTTATTCCTCTTAATTTCAAATCCCTACATTCTGCTAAGGATGGAGCTACAAATAACTGAGTGTCTTCTGTGGAATTTCCCAGTTCCCTTGTGATCATGTAGAATTTCCATAGATTTTCTTTAGTGGATGTAGTAAAAATGGTAGAGTTTAGTTGAAAGAAGTAAAAAAAAAAAAAAAAAAAGGTACACTCTGCTTCATGCTTCAGGCTAAGAGAAGAAGATGAAAGGACAGGTCATTCAAAGCAAACGCAATGCTTTGCTTCCTATTTTCAGTGTGGGTCAAAAAGGTACAGTCTCCCAGACTTGGAGAGGGTGGAGAAAAAGCATGCCAGTAGAGGTAATCTGAACAGAAGGAAAAAGGGATGTTCAAGGACTGTGGAAGTCAGCAGTCCACCAGGAAACTAAACTACTTGTCTATCTTAGAAAAAATAAAGGGGGAAATGAAGCTGTTTTGAGATCTGAGAGCCAAAGCTAGAGTAACCACCTTGCAGACATATCTCAATTCTTCTCCTCCTTTTCCCTTTCTTTCCCTCCACCCTCTCTCTCTCTGTCTCTCTCTCTTTCTATATCCATTTTCCTTTCTTTTTTGAGATATTCATGAAATTTTATGAGAAAATAGAGAATGTGTTTATGTAAGGAAACAATATTTCTCAATGCATAGTGTTTCTGTTAGTAGAAAAATGGAAACATTTTGGCAGATTCAGATGGTATTAAATTAAAAATCCCATTTGTTCTACTTTGTAGGATATTTAAAAAAAAGATTTTCAAGTATATCAAGTAGACAGCTAGCAGTTTGCAATTATGTAATCAGATTTGAAGTGCATGTTCATTAATCCATTCAACAGCTATTTCTTGAATACCTAATATGTGACAATTATATGTTTCCCTCAAACTCAGGCCATTCACAGAAGGGCTTTGATATTTATATGTACTAATATGTACTAATTGCATCTTTTGAGAGCATAAATTTGTGTGGTATTTAGCCCATAATGAACAGTTGCTTTTGAGCTATTAGGCTTTTCTATAAAATTGACATGACATGTTGGTCATATATTGAGGGATTTTTTTCCATAACACATATTTTTTTTCAGATTAAATTTTGCTAACAGACCACTGTTTCCTCAGAGTTAATCATACACATGCATCTTGCTGATAATTGCAGGATATCAAATTTGAGAAAACAAGTTTTCAGGAAATCATCAGACTTACTGAATGAATTATTGTCCTTGTATTTTGAATATTTTCTTGATGCTTTTCTTTTCTTTTTATAATTTTCTATATCTGCCATATGAACGCTGGAGACAGTTCCCTCTAGAATAAAGAATGGAGGAAATTGGATTGATCCCAAAGACTTAAAAGAGAAAGAACAAAGTCTGTTGTTGAAAGGTAACTGAACCAGGAACCAAGCAGCCTGGGTTCTAATCCCAACTCTGGGACCAAAAAATAGACCATTTTCATTAAGATGTCTGTCCTTTCTATACCTCTTCTCTATTAGTTGCTAACATTTATTGAACCCTTACTATGTTCCAGGTAACTGTTTTAAGTTAGAATGTTTCATGTGCTATCTCCTTTTGTTCTTACAACAATTTCTATTGGTACTGTGATTATCCCCACTTTATAGGTGAAGAAATCAAAGCACAGAGAAATTAAGTAACTTGCCCAAGCCCACACAGTTAGAAAACAGCAGAGCTAGTATTCAAATCTCAGCAGTTTGTTTATCACTACACTGTGTTGTTCCCTACAATACCTTTTATCAAATCACTCTAATGAAAAACCAACGGGATCATGAGTTACAATATTCTGAAATTTCCCTTTTTTTTCTTTTTAGATTATTTAAAATTATAAGCATAATACCTAGCCAACTATATAGAAGTATATAAAGTTAAAATTAAGCTATTTTATGCCTTAATACTATTCTCCTACAATTTTGACTGTTAACAGTTTGCTGTATATCCTTCCAGAGATTTTCTATGCTCATATAACATGTTTTAAAGTAAAAACGTAATATAGGCTAAGTATTGCTCCACATTTTTCTTTTTTTTTTTTTAAAGATTTTATTTATTTGTTTGTCAGAGACACAGAGAGAGAAAGAGAGAGCGTGAGAGCGTACAAGCAGGGGGAGCGGCAGGCAGAGGGAGAAGCAGGCTCCCCGTTGAGCAGGGAGCCCGATGTGGGTCTCGATCCCAGGACCCCGGGACCATGACCTGAGCCGAAGGCAGAGGCTTAACCGACTGAGCCACCCAGGCATCCCACACATTTTTCTTTTTCTTTTAAAATAGAATAATTTCTAATACACATCTCAATCAGTACATATAAATTTACCAATTTTTTTAAGAACTCCCTACAGTTCTACTTTATGTATATATACTTATGTATATATAACAGTTTATTTAACTTTGCTTCTTCTGTTTATATTGTTCCTAAAATTTCATTATTACAACAATGTAACTGTGGGCAGTCCTGTATATATATCTTGGTGTACATGTGCTCACATTTCTAGAAAACAGATTCCTAGAAGTAACATAATTTTGAAAATCATAAAGGGTAATGTTAATTTAAAGAATCACTTGTGACTAACTTACTTTTTAACGGGATTGGCCTGTTGAGTTCTAAAAATAATGCTAATGAAAATGAATAAATTGGGAGTTCATTATGTAAGAAACCCCCCCCAAAACAGAGAAGAGGTAGTACAATTCACAAAAGCGGTAAGCCTGACCTTACTTGAGAGAACGACAGTTTCATGGCGGGGTCATCTCCATTACCCACAGATAGGTAAATGAAGTCCCTTTGGTGAGTACACAGCGACCAAGAGTTACAGAGTTGCCTATGACATGGAAATTTAAAAGCAGTTTAGCAAGTTACCAATGCTAATTATAGATTACCTTTTGCTGCAGATATTTTGAAGGGAGATAGAATCTCATTATTTGCCCAGCTAAGAGGCAGAAGTTGGGCTCAGTGACTCTAGGTGGTCCCCCTCTATGCCTTTTATTGCAGTTTAAAGATACCTTGAAATGAGTTTAAGGCAGTGACATGGTCTATCACTCTGCATCAGTAACATTCAGTGTCATTGGCTACATATAAGATACAGAAACACCTACTTTAGCACAGGTAGTTCAGATTGCTTTTGAAATAGTTTTCGACTATTTTCACCACATCACAATACGAAAACTCATTTTTACTTGAGTGAAGCTATCGTACAAATTCATAATAGCATAAAGTACCTACTGAGGAGAAACTCCTGTCAGAAAGAGAAAATGTCAGGGAGATTCCTATTTTTCTGACATTAAAAAGAGAAAGCATATAAATAAAAGCCTGTGTGTTTTAAACGGGAAATTAATGAATATAATTTCCTATTATTTGGGAGCTGTTTAACATCATGTGATTGTTTAAAAAATGAATATGACACAGATTCAACTTTTTTTCCTCTCAGTTTTGTGGCCTTGGAAAACCACTTAACTTCTCTGGGCCTCTACTACCTCACATGGAAGATAGGAAAATAACAATCAGTTATTTTCCACCTTTCCAGATTGTTTTGAGAATTGAAACACATACCTAAAAGAGTTTGAAAAATTGTAAGTGTTATAAAAATGTAGCTAAAAACCTATGGCAGATACTGTCAGTAATCTATCCAATAGTAATTTTTCCCTCATGCCATTTGCGTATTAAATCCCATTTTATCCAATGGAGCCATGGGCTTTAGGGGTGCCTGGGTCTCTCCTCAGCCCAGGGAATGAATCTTAGCTGTCCTAAGGCAACTGGTTCTATCCTGCTTGCCTGTGATAGCTTTAAGAATAGGCAAGTAAAATCACAACTGGCGAGGAGAATGAGGAAAAGTCTGTCTGAGGGACGTTGGAGAAAGGGAGCAGGCAGAAGTCAGGGACATGTTTGTTTCCTACTGTGAGGACGTGCTGCCTGGAGCTGCGGCAGTCCTCCTGTAACCAAGAGGGCATATGCCCAAGGATAAAAATCAGATGCCAGAGCTCAATGAGCTGCTGAATTAACCAACTCCAGAGAATTCCCTGCCTCTGAACCTCCTGTTAAAAGAGTTGCAAAGGTCCTTATTGTTTAAGAAACTTCTACCTGTGTTTTAGGTTAATGGTAACTGGAAGCATTCTAGTTGATAAATAATTACTAGTTCAAAGCACTTCTTCAGCTTCAAAAGTCTATTTTTCTAAGCCAAAGTGAAAGTCTGAATTATTATCCAACAAATTCGGATTATGTAGAGTACCTCTAAACAATCCAGGCCTCAATGTCTTCTTGTAGCAATAGCAATTTAAGTGGAGGATCCTAAATTTGCTTTTTCGTTGACTTCTTAGGTAATTTGAGAATGTTATAAAAAATGTGGAAGTGAGAACAAAGTACAGGTTTTCCCTGCTATCAGAAAGGAGAATATTCCTATGAAAACTTTTGTAAGCTGAAATGGCGTAAGATGAAGAAGGAATCACCATTAATTTATGTGAAAATTTTTTTGAGCACTTTCTGATCCCAAAAATAAACTCTCTTAGGTTTTTCTAATACCGTAGGATGCGTTTTGCTAACATATGCACACAATAAATGCAGATAAAGCACAGAGGCTCACTGACACAGTTCAGAGCTATGGCGCCTAATGCTGAGTGTAGTTCCCATGGAAAGAGTTTGGTGGCGCCACTCGCACTGTTCCAGGTGCATCGCCTTTGTAACAGGCTCACTGTGAAATAAACGCTGAATGCTCATTTCGTTTTTTCCCCTTTTCTCCTCACAGTGGAAATCCTCTGCAGATTTCTATTAGCGAAAAGAGGTACTACCGTAGGTCATCTGTAAATGCCAAGTGGCATAATGCAAACTTTCGAAAAGCGGGGGTACCTATGTACTATATTTTCAGAGTTGTTACTATTATAATACCATCACACAGGGGGAAGGAAGAAAAATCCCATAGCCATTCAATGCACAAAACTGTTTTAGATAGTGATGAGCTGAGTGGGACCAGTTTAGCCTTTGTTCTAAAGGTTCAGAATTTCCAAATAGAAACAGTTTCATTTCATTGCATTCTACACTTTTGAGAAAAGTGTTCTAAACTTATGAGATGTAATCTGGCATGCATAATTTATCCTAAGTTTATATTTTGTTTTTGAAGAAGCATCTTTGTTTTGGCTATCGCTGTCAAATGCTTGGGATCTGAAATTAAAATCTTTTTCATGAAAGAAATTAACTAGACACTTACAAAGTAACAGGACTCTCATGGAAGTGGATCTGACCTAGATAACCAAAGCTGTCCTGCTGGAATTCTGATCAGAGTTTTCATATTAGTTTAATCAGACATAATACTTTCCAAAAAGCACGATATTTTATTTCATAATATAGTAATTTAAGTTTCATAATTTAAACTGGAAGTCTCAAATTATATGATTTGCCACTTTCCCAATATTGTACATTAATATTTAGAAGATGACGTATGATGATTCTGAAATCTGCAAGTTTTTCTGGATCAGGAAAGTCTGAGAGTCTATTAGGTGTAATGATTAAGAGTGTGGTCTTTGAAGTCATATAATTCTGAATCCAAATACTTACTCTCATTTACTGTGATGCCTTAGACGAATCATATCAGACCCCTTCCCCCCCACCCCGGGCTTAGTTTCTGCAAATATAAAATGGAAGCAGTGGAGGGTTGTATAAATGACATCTACCTCATCAGATTTGAAGAGCAAATGAAATTATTTATGTAAGGTACTTAAGCATGGTGGTTGGCCCATTAGAAGTGCCCCCAAAATATAAGTTATTATAGACAAAAAATACTCAACTCCCTTCTGTTTATGTAGAACATTAAACTTTCTAAACTATTTCTGTCATATCACCTCAATTTATTTGGAGACAAATGAGAAATAGGACAGATATTGATAAAACCATTTGGTAGAAGATGAAAAAGGACGTTGTCAGTAAGCCTGAGATCGTTCATTCTATGTTCATTCATTCAACATTCACTCAAAAAAAATTTATTGAGTGTCCTCTATGAGCCAAACACTGAGCAAGGCACTTCAAGATATAAATTATTGAAAGAATCAAAATAGGAATTGTCCATCTGTTATTTTTCACCCCAACTCCCCTTTTTGTTCAATTTAAAATTTCTTCCTGGATAATTTATCCTTCTGTCATTGTTTGCAAACTTGGTGGTGCAAAGGATATGGCATAACCTAAGACAATCAGTCTCAGTAGTCTGGGTTTTGGAAACTTGTGGGGAAGGACACGAGGATACAAACATTGCAGCTTGTTTATCCAGGACAACGCTGTCTATAAGTCCATGTAAAGATGCTCAGAGCTGCTCTAACTTATGCCCTGATTATCTGATGTTATAATGTAGTATATATATATACAGGGAAAGAAAGAAAGAGAAGGAGAGAGATACAGATATATATATATATATTCCCACCCCCTTACTTTAACCAATGAAGATTATATTGCTTTCAACAAAAGAAACTTAACTTAGAAACTTTGAAAGTGTGACATCACTCATTTCCATAGTCTTGGCATTTGTTTCTAGGAAAACATTGTTATAATATAATGCAGTATGAAATTGTCTTCATCGTTTCTGCCAGAGTTAGCTGGCTTTACAGATAAGCCTTGCCATTCATACTTATCAAATGCATCCCATCTAATTACTGTTTGTTGATATTTTCTGTGCATCAGAGATCTATGCTTTTACTTCATCACTGCTCCTTTGTTCCCATATATGTACATAGTCGAGTTTAATCCTGCATCGAATCAAATCCATAGTGTGCTAAAAGCCTTATAAGAGGACTGTCCTAGAACTTAGATTCTTGGTTTTCTCATTTCTTTCAGAACCTCCCCAATGTCGGCATTGGTTTTCCAGCTCATATCCTTCTCAGTCTTTAGTGCTTTGGCTTGTTAAATGCCAGGGATGGAGTGCTCATGTTTCTTTTTCACTCTATCTGTCCTGAAAAACCTCATATTGTAGTCTTTATGATTACTCTATCTTAGCTTTATTTTGTACCCAGGAAGAGAGAAAGTACTAATGTATTAATGTTCCCTTTACAGCTGAAGCAAAACAAGATAATGGTAATATTGTTTAAGGCTAATCTATTCCTCTGATTCCTCATTCCCCATTTCTGCTCCACTTCTCTTTTCCATTCTATAACAATCCAGGTTCTGCCTCGTGTCTTTCCCTTATGTATTTTTTTCTGTATAACAAACAACTTCAAAATTTCAGTGACTTAGCACCAACAAAAAAATTGTTTTTCACTCATGGATCTGCTGATGAGCTGGGTTTGGCCTCAGCCTGCATGTTGGGTCCAAATCTGCTCCAGGTATCTCCTTGCTTCTTGGAGCGGGTATGTTACTTTCATGGTAGGTGGCAGAGGTGCAAACTTCTGAGTGAAATCCTGAAAGCAACCTAAAATCTCTGCTTGTTTCATATCTTACAGTATGTTGACCAAAGTAATTCACATAGCCAACACAAGTGTCATTGGGTTGGGGAACATAATCTGTTTACTTGGTGGGAGATACAGTAAGGTCATGTACAATTTTACAGCAAGGTGGGAGGGAAGAATTGGAAACAATAATCCAGTCTACCACATCTCCCCATGTTCTCCTGGAGCACTGCCATTCTATTTATCTCATGTCTTCAGAATCTAAGGTGAGTTAAGAACCGAAGAAAAGCAGAATCCTAGTTAATACAGGCTGATTTAAACTTAGTCTTAGGCCTTGTGAATAAAATACCATGTTAGTCTGTTTTTCTTTTAAACCAAGAGTGGGGAGAAGGAAGAAAGAAAATGGGTGACAATATTTTATGGTGTTCTGGCAAAAGCATTTAGACCATATTTCATAGGAATTCTATTCGTCTTACAAACTGACTTGAGTCTATTTTAAAAATATAAACATAACTTTTATTGAATACTCACTATATGGCTAGTAGAGTGTATGTTCTTTATGAGCATTACTTTTTAAAATTCTTTTGAAACCCCTATGAGGTTTATAGATAAACTGAAATTTGGAAAGGGTGTTTTCACAAAGGTAAGATTAATCGAGTAATTCGGTAGCTATGGCAACAAGTAGTCCACAGAACTGGTTTTAAACCTGTCACCTAATCAACATCTGCGACAGCGACTGCGCTTTTATAAGCCAACCAATCAGGGCCAGCCCTTTGCTTCTGAAAGTCAGCCAATCAGGAATCACTCCAGTACACACGTTTCTGAGTTTTAACCAATCAACAATAGTCTTTCACGCCGAGTAAGCGGGCTTCTACAGATGGCTTCGTAACGTCTCCCTGAACTGCGTGCTTCCCCAGATTTTATGGAAGGCCAGCATAACCTGTGCCCGACCAGAATCACCCTTTCTCTCTGCGGTAAGCAACGCCTTCAGCCTTTGTCTTTTTATTTCAGATAACGTGTGTTGGTCTGATGGTGCTTTGGCAGTAATTTACCCACGTTTACACGGCTGGAAAATGGTAGAGTCAAACAATAAACAAATTCCATCTGATTTCAGAGCCTAAATTCTTACCCAGCACACTGATCTCCTCTCCTCCTTCCACAGTAGTTACTGTCCAGGTACTCTTCCCTGGAGAAGTTCAGCCTCTAGTGTAATTCAGCCTTTGGATTGTAATTTAATTCTGCATATTTTATCTACCCAACTAACTTGTAAGACCAGTTGAGTCTTAAACAATTTCACATTTCCAGTGGTGATTAATTTATCCATTATTCATTTATTAATTTAAAAAATATTCAGTGGAGTACTTAATATGTGCTAGGCACCACGATAGTGAAGAAATGAAGAATTTTCTGTTGGCAAGGGCTTAACTGCAATGTGAAATGTACCACCATTCATACAGGATGCAGCAGGACCTGAGAGTTTGAAAAGAGTGCCTATGTCTGTCTTTAGCATTGTGGGCATTCAATAATAAACTACCAACGGACTGTTATTTGTATATTAGTTCTTTGGAGCAATTTTTTTATAGCAGAGAAAAACAGGCCTCAAATTGCTAAAACCCTTCATAAGTCAAACGTTGAATCAGGAGTTGTACTAACCCAAAGATGAGTTATTTGGAAGGAGGTCACATCATAAATATGCAGTTTATCAGGTGGTAATATATTTAAGCCTGCCATTTTCTGGTTCTATTGCTCTAAAGGTTTTTATTATGCTTATCAAGTACAGTTATAGTTGTCTAACATAAAATATTACACATTTCAGATAACTGAGGCAGAAGATTGAGAAAATATGGAAAAGAAAACTTTCATGATATTTATAAAACAAGAACTGGCTTAATAAGGAGGCAGAAATTCACAGTCACAGGGATCTTTAGTTTCCAATTATACTGGGTCTTTTTTATTTTTGGTGCAAAGCTATTTTTCTGGGCACTTCCCGCTCCTTTTCCTTGGTTACTCTACCAGTTTTGAAACATAACGTAATCAAAAAATAAGTGTTGTAGTTTATACAGAAGATGTTAGTGCTCTAGACATAGATATGATGTTTTCATTTAGGCTTGATTAGTGAGTGGGCACTGCCTCAGATTTCAGGGCTTTTTTTTTTTTGCCTTTCCCAAAAATCTTTGACCTCTGTTGATAAGTTTCCTGGCAGAACCAAGAACTCAGGGCCACTGATTGATGGTCATGTCTGCCTCAGGGAGAACGGATTCTCTTCTGTCTGTTAGTGCTGCATTGGGTTGTTGTGAGGTGACACATGACATGTCCTGAATTACAGTGATCTGTGGCCATGGTTAGCCAAAAGACAGTAAGTATTTTTCAGAAAGTTTAAAACATCATTGGAAAAGGGAGGGTCCTGACTGCGATTACTGCAGACAATTTGCCGTTGATCCCTTTCTTCCTTATGGAAGCTCTGTGACTTCAGACGGCCTCCCCTCCCCGCAAACCAACACTTTTTTTTTTTTAAAAGATTTTATTTATTTATTTGAGAGAGAGAATGAGATAGAGAGACAGAGCATGAGAAGGGGGAGGGTCAGAGGGAGAAGCAGACTCCCCGCCGAGCAGGGAGCCCGATGCAGGACTCGATCCCGGAACTCCAGGATCATGACCTGAGCTGAAGGCAGTGGCTTAACCAACTGAGCCACCCAGGCGCCCTAACAAACCAACACTTTTGACTCCCTAAAGAAACATTCACTCTCGTGTTCTCAATCTATATTTCCTCCCTTTATCCAGACTGTTCCTATTCACAAGCCTAGCACCAGAAGCTAACTGATCACTGGAGTCAGATAAAATTATTCCTACGCTGTTAGAAAGAATATCCTAACTGTAATTTATGGATCATTTCGTAAGTGCTTTAAAACCTTCATGTTAGGGGTGGCTAGGAGGCGCAGTCAGCTAGGCTAAGCGGCTAAGCGTCTGACTCTTGGCTTCGGCTCAGGTCATGATCTCAGGGTCATGAGCTCCAGCTCCACATCTAGCGCCAAGCTCAGCACGGAGTCTGCTTAAGGCTCTCTCTCCCTCTTCCCCTGCCCCTCCCCACCCCCTCGTGCGCGTGCTCTCTCTCTATCAAATACATAAATAAATCTTTAAAAATAAATCATAAAATCCCTGTAAAGCAAGTACTATCATCATCCCCATTTTACAGATTACAATGCTAAGTTTTAGAGAAATAAGTCAATTGCTCAAGTGTTCCTGGCCATTAAGTGGCAGAGCCAGGCTTCCCGTACATGGTCTTCTCGATTCCAAAGTCCTTGTCTTTTCGCAGAGCTGCCTCACATGTATCAGCCAGGGATGAGGGGTTTAGAGGGACCTTTGTAATGTGATAAGAGATGGTGCCTGTGGAAATGCTGTTCACCTTAGAAGTTTAAGTATCAGCAGAAACCTGTGGAGAAAGATGTTTTTGATCAGGTGGTAGCTTTCCCAAAATTTGTCCAACACTGCCACATGGAAAGGCTTCTCATGCATTAGAGTCAGGCTAGCTGCGTTCAGCACACTAGTAAGTGTGACGGCACCAGTGGGAAGAGGAGCTCACTGATGTGTGCAGCCTTTCACCTTGTGATGACTGTTTATCTTCCTCTTCCTATCAATAAACAAGGGAAACATAGTATCACAATGCACAGAATGGTGGAACAATTGTGTCAGAAGTCATCTTAGAGGTGACTGAATCTAAATGCTTCATTGTGCAGAGGCAGAAACTGTCCCAGGAGTAAAGTGACTTACGTTCACCCAGCTACGAAGTAGGTGTCGTATGGAGTCAGAACTCAAGTCCTTCCTTCCTTCCTCTTCTCTCTCCCTTCCCCTTCTCCAACCACCGCCCCCCCATCTCTCTTTCTCTATCTCTTTCTCTTCTCTATCTCTCTTGTTCTCTGTCAGCATTTTTTTAATTTTTTAATTTTTAATTTTTTAAAGATTTTATTTATGCATTTGATAGAGAGAGAGCGAGAGAGGGAACACAAGCAGGGGGAGTGGGAGAGGGAGAAGCAGGCTTCCCGTTGAGCAGGGAGCCCGATGTGGGACTTGATCCCAGGACCCTGGGATCATGACCTGAGCCGAAGGCAGGTGCTTAACGACTGAGCCACCCAGGCGCCCCTGCCAGCATTTATTATATATCTGTTATGTGCCAGTCACTGGGGAGTTGGAATACAGCAGAGTAAACACAATCGAAAAACCTTGCCATCATGGAGTTTACATTAGTGGGGAGAGGCGTATTAACAAACAAATAAATCAATAAAATTTATACTATTCCAGATGGTGATAAAACCTATAGAAAAAAATACAGCAGGGAAGGATAATAAAGAGTGATAAGAAGAGAAGGGAGTGATGCCATTTCAACAAGGTCCTTCTTAGAAAGGGGGCCATGAGGAGAATTCCAGAGGGAGTGACAGCAAATGGGGAGTGCAGTTGAAGGTCCCCTGTTTGAAGGATAGCGAGGAGGCCAGTGCACTGAGAGCAGTGGACCGGTGAGTGAAGCCACAGGATGGGGATCAAGAGAAGTCAGATGACAGCCGCTGTCTGATCCACCAGTCAGCACCTTTCTATCAACCTCACTGCCTCTTTTCAAGAGGCTCCTATACTAGTGAATCTACTACTCTCTCTTTCCTGGCCATGGCTAATGTCAGAGACCTTCCAATTAGAGACATGCAACCTACTGGACCTGGAAGCAGTGTACCCAAACCCAAGTCCCGCCGTAATTAGCTACCTCATTCGCCTCGTTTAAGCTTCTTTCCCCTTCTCTATAAAATGGAGATAACTTGAGCTATTTCCCAGAGTTTTCATGAACACTGAAGGAGATAAGGTATGTGAAAGCAATTTGTAAGCTGGATATCTGAGTAATTGCAGTCAGTCAATAAAAATTCTTTTGTTAATGTCCAGGGTGAATGTAGGTTTCTCCCCTCTGGCGTCCAGGAACCTGCTGCTGCTTCATCTCTGCCTGGCAAGGTATTCAGAGAGAAGCATTATAACTGGAAGAAAATGAGAAAAAGAAAAGATGTTCATCTTTATCTCTATCTTTCTACCATGACCTTCAATTTCATTACTCACTTGACAGAAATAGAATGTGGGAGGTGGTAAATTTGGTCAATATGAGTGGACGTATGGATAATTTAGGCATGTACCACCGCTTTCTATTACAGTGTTGGAATGACCAGACAAGATCTTATACATGGACAAGTACAACCTGTGTTAACTTGGTGTTTACAATACATCAGTTTCCTTCACAAGTTATTTCATCACATCCATATATTTCCTGTAATATTATGCACTTAATATTTTTCTTTAAATGACTACACATATTTATTTTTAAAGGGAATTTTATATAAATAGGAAACCATTTGTCTTCTCATAAATGGAAGGTAGGAGTACAAGTACTTAAGATAAATCTATCGATCACAGACCACCTAACTCATTTCCTAAATCATGAATAATAAGCATACTGTGGTTTGGAAAACCTTGCATTATCTTATTAGATTATTATATCGGTATTTTCACTACTTTATTGGCCAAGCAAGAAAGGCTAGGAGAAATTAAGTTGGTGCTTAAGGTCACATGCTGCTTAGAGGCACAGCTGAGATGAGTACCTGGGTTCTAGTCTGTGTTTATTATGGCCCAGGAAGATGCAACTGCTAAATAAAGTACTAAAAAGGAAGGACCTAAGCAGGTACGTGTTGTTAAACTTGGTCAAGCCATGCAACTTTTCTGGATCTGTTTCTTCATCTCATTGATATTGATATTAGAATAAATTGTTGGTTCCAACTTAGAAATTTGTTTGATTAATTAAAATTGGAAAAAAGGATTACTTAAAATTTTATTCAGTAAAAATATTTTAGAATATGAGACCCAGAGGAAAACAATTTTTTTTGTAGACGAATTTCTTATTTTGAGACACTTTAGATTCACACATTATAAGAAATAATAAAGAAGATCTCTACATATTACCCAGTTTTCCACAATAGTAGTATCTTGTAGTAGTACAATACAGAACATTACAAGAACAGTTGTATCAGAACTTGAATATTGGTCTGTAGTTTTCTGTTTTTGTACTGGCTGAGCCTGGTTTGGTGTCAGGGCAATACTAGGTTTATAAAATGAATTTGGAGATATTTCCTCCTGTTTTATTTTCTGGAAGAGACTGTATAAACTCAGTGTTAATTCTTTAAACTTTCAGCAGAATTCTCCAGTGCAACCCTCTGTGCCTGGAGATTTGGGGGAGAGTTTTAAAACTATGAATTCAATTTCCTTAATAGTTTGAGGGCCTTTCTAATGATATATCTCATATTGGGTAAGTCGTGGTAGTTTGTTTTTTGAATAAGTGACTCATTTATTCAGAGTTATCAAATTTTTGAGTGTAGAGCTGTTTGTATTGTTCCATATTATCCTTTTGATTCTTCAAGACCTGTAGTGATATCCCCTATTTATTACTTGGTGATTGTAACTTGTGTCTTCTTTCTCTTTTTCTTTGTCAGACTTGCTAGAAGTTTGTCAACTTAATTGATCTTTTCCACAAACCAGCTCTTTGTTTCATTAACTTTCTCTATTGTTTTTCTGTTTTCAACTTCATGATTTCTGCCCTTATCTTTGTTACTTCCTTCCTTCTGCTCACTTTGAGTTTATTTCATCTTTGTTTTTTAAGTTCTTGAGGTAGAGGTTAGATTGTTTGAGACTCTTTTTTCTAATATATTTATTTAAATGGTATAAATTCCTCTCTCAGCACTGCTTTAGCTGTGTCTTACAAACTCTGATATGCTATATTTTTGTTTTCTTTCAGTTAAATGTATTCTTTGATTTTCTTTGAGGCTTCCTATTTGACCCATGGATTATCTAAAAGGGTGTTGTTTAGTTTACAATATTTGGTTATTCTCCTCTTATTTTCTGTTACTGATTTCTAACTCGATTCTCTTGTTATCAGAGAACACACTCTGTATGACTGCAATTTTTAAAATTTTGTTAAGATTTGTTTTATGGCCCAGATTATTGTCTATCTTGGTATATGTTCTGTGGCTATTTGAAAAGAATGTATATATTTCTGTTGTTGGGTGAGGTTTTCTATAAATGCTGTTTAGATCCATTGGTTTATGGTGTTGAGTTGTTGAAGATTCTTGCTGATTTTCTGTCTACCAATTGTTGAGGTAATTGAATTATACAACTATAATTGTGGATTTATCTATATCTCCTTTAAATTCTTTCAGTTTGTGCTTCATATATTTTGCAGCTTTGATGTTTGATGCGTAGAATACACATTTCAGATTCTTAGGTCTTCATAGATTGAGCCTTTTATTATATAATGTCCTTTGTCTCTGGTAATTTTCTTTGCTCCAAAGTCTACTTTATCTGATGTTACATAGCTGCTTTTCTTTTCCTTTGATTAATGTTCATGTGATATATTTTTTCCATCCTTTTATTTTCAACCTGATTATATTGTTACATTTGAAGAGAGGATCTTGGAGACAGGATATAGTTGAGTATTTTTAAAACCATCCTGTCAGTCTTTTTTAAGGTATTTAGATCATTTATGTGTAATGTAATAGTTGTGCCAGGGCTCAAGTCTACCATTTTAATTTTTGCTTTGTTTGTTCTCTCTGAAAAACCCTATCTATGATGGGTTACTTGAACATTGTTCAGAATTCTATAGATTCTGTAATCTACAGATTATATAGATAAATCTATATGTCTTTTAGCACATTTTCTTGTAAACTTTTTTTAATAGTTTCACTATGTATTACACTATATATACATAACTCACCACAGTCTACTGATGTCATCATTTTACAAATTTGAGTGAAGTACAGAAACCTTAACTCACTTTATGTCCTTTACTTTCTCCATTTATAATTATCTAACATATATCCTCTTTTTATATATTTAGAACCACATCAGAGAGTGTTATAACTTTTGCTCCAATTGTCAAATATAATTTAGAAAACTCAAGAGGAGAAAAAAAACTATATTTACCCATATTTTTGCTTACTGTGTTCTCTCTTCCCAATGTCCCAAAGTTCTTTTATCATTTCTTTCTTTCTTTTTTTTTTTTCTTACAGTTCTTTTTAGGCATTCTTTTAGGGTATATCTGCTAGTGACAAATTCTTTGTTTTCCTTCATCAGCGAATGTCTTGATTTGTCCTCCATTCCTGAAGGTTATTTTCCACAGGTATAGGTTTCTGGGTTGACACTTCTTTTCATTGTTTTTTTTTTAAGATTTTTATTTATTTGACAGAGAGAGAACCAGTCAGAGAGGGAACACAAGCAGGGGGAGTTGGAGAGGGGGAAGCAGGCTTTCCACAGAGCATGGAGCCTGATGCGGGGCTCAATCCCAGGACCCTGGGACCATGACCTGAGCCGAAGGCAGATGCTTAACGACTGAGCCACCCAGGCACCCCACTTCTTTTCATTCTTTACCCTGATTTTTAATGAGAAATTTCTTATCATTCCTATTATATCTCTCCTACAGGGAAGATGTCTTTTTTCTGGTTGCTTTCAAGAGTTTTTTCTTTGCGTCTTGTTCAGAAATTTAATTATGGTGCTTCTTGGCTTGAATTTCTTTAGATTTACAATATTTGGGGTACATTCAGCTTCTTGAATGTATAGGTTTATGTTCCTTTCCAAATTTGGCATGTTTACAGCCATTATCTCTTCAACCACTATTCAGCCCTGTCCTTTGTCTCCCCTCTTTTCAGGACTCTATAAAAAAAACGTGAATGTTAGATCTTTTGTTATAGTTCTACAGGTCTCTCGGCTCTATTGATTTTTTTTTTAGCCTATTTTTTTCTTGGTTCAGATTAGATAATTTCTATTGTTCTATCTTCTAGCTCATAGATTATTTCTTTTGTCATCTCCACTCTGTTGGTTAGTCCACTCACTACACTTTGTATTTCAGCTATTACAATTTTCTGTTCTAAATTTTGCATTTGATTTGTCTTTATATCTTTTATTTCTTTGCTGAGGTTTTCTACTTTTTTCTTCATTTGTTTTAAGTATGTTCATAATTGCTTACTAATGCATCTTTAACATGGCTGCTTTAAATTTTTGTCAGATAATGCTACTTTCTTTCATCTTGATGTCAGCATCTAATGATTTTTTTTTCATTCAGTTTGAAATCTTTCTGGTTTTTGGTGTGACAAGTAATTTTTTATTAAAGCCTGGATGTTTTTGTATTGTCCTATGAGACTATGGCTATTGTTAAAACATTCAGTTTTTGCTGGCTTTCTCTGGCATTGCTCCAACCGTGGAGGGGGAATGCCACCTCATTACCACCACGTAGAGGCTCACCGCTTACCCTCCAATTATACCAGAAGAGAAGGCTCCTTATTACTGCTGAGTGGGAATGGGAATTCTGGTTCACCACGTGTCTTTACTGACATTGCAGAGGAAGGGAGGAGGGAGTATGCTTGTTACTGGTCATCAGGGATGAAATTCCCTACTCCTTACTTGGTCTTCTTTGACACTACTCCCATAGGAGAGCTGGGACGTCTTGTTATAGCCTATCAAGGAGGAATCCTAGGCTCCCCACTCAGCCTTTTCTAGTGTGGGTGTGGATGGACCCATGGCTCTTCTGTGATTTGGCTGTAGTAGAGCAATCCTTGTCTAAAAGGGTTCTGTTCTGCTTGACTGTGCCTTTCCTGGTCCTTTTACTAGAAAGAGTAGACCAAAAAAAAGTTGGGGCTTTTTTTGTATTTGTCTGTCCACTGGCATTTCCAGGTTGCTGGCTTCTTCAACTCCAGGTTGCAATATATGAGATAGAAAGAAAACACAGGGATCTCACCATGATGTTATTATGTGGGTCTCAAAGTTCTTAGCTGGCCTGCCTCTTTTCTGTACTTTTCAGAGTCTTCTTATGGTCATTTTTCACATACTGTCCAATTCTACTTTGTGGGAGGAAGAGGAAAAATTTATCTACTCCATTTCCCTGGGAAGAAGAGATCTCTGGAAATATATTTAGAAAGGGTCTTTGATTATACAAACAAGTTTATGAAATACAAGGTTCTAAGCTTTATCCAGCCATCCTTTGGTCCTGGGAGTAACAGACTGACTGACCGACTAACAGATCCAGTGATCAACTGACTCATGGACTCATAACTGACTCATAACCAATCTTTACATTTATGAATACAAGAAATGGTATATGCATACTGAGGACACTCAATGATTGATACAGAGATACATAAAGGCTATCTTTGTCTTATTGAAATCTTGTTTTTGCATTATCTAACAAAAAAGATACAAAATTCTAGGGAATCCTACTATAAATTTGCCTCTATATTTACTTTCAAGTTCTCCTAGTCACTGTGGATTTAGGAGATTTAAGAAATGCAGTTTTGGGGAGCCTGGGTGGCTCAGCTGGTTAAGCGACTGCCTTCGGCTCAGGTCATGATCCCGGAGTCCTGGGATTGAGTCCCACATCGGGCTCCAGGCTCAGCGGGGAGCCTGCTTCTCCCTCTGACCCTATCCCCTCTCATGCTGTTTCTCTCTCTCTCTCAAATAAATAAATAAAATCTTTAAAAAAAAAAAAAGAAATGCAGTTTTGAGAAAATTGCCCTACTTATTTTCAGGCCCAACTTTTCTTTATGGGGGAAGAAAACCTAGTGGTTCTTCACTAATTTCACAATAAATTATCTGGATATTTAGTTTGACTTTGTTGTTTAGATATCTGAACAGTAGGAGAGTAAAAAGGAGAGCCCAGTGATTCGGACCCTGATGTACTTCTGTTGTGTAAACTTCAAGCTTATCGAGTTGTAGGTTTGTTTGCTGAGTTCCTGAGGCTATCCGCAGAATCACTTCATGAAGGAACTGCCTCATCTCTATGGCACAGCCAAGTACCACAAGTCTAGCTGGAAGTCATGTTCTATACTCAGTACCGCAGAAACAGTAATCTGGCAATTGTGCAGCTAAGTAACTGATCTATAATAACAATCAGTGTCTGTTAATGACTCAAAATGCAATTGGCAGAGACAACATTTGATAATTTGAATGAATGGAAGAAAGACGTTTTCTTCCTCAGCAGGCCACAGAAAATCAGGCTGATTATCAGGCTGGCAGGTACAATCATTCCACCAGCCATAATGGTCATTGAAATTGTTGATGGGGCTCTCAATGAGTTTTCAAAGGCATCCTGGGAATAACAATGGATAACATGTTTTAACTGAAGAAGCCAAGACCAAAGAATTACAATGTCTTACAAAACTTATTAGTATAAATAAATTATTCCTGGTAACTCCAATAAGTGGCAAATCACTCTTGGCAGCAAGTGATCAATAATGTGTCATTGCCAGAAACAATTATCCATAGTTCATACCCAGGCTAGCAAATAATCTCCAGCATTTTGACAAGTGAGGGCCACAACCATGCTTCACTCACAATGACAGTTGAATCATAAAATAGTATAGCAGACATGGAATAATAATAATAATAATAATAATAATAATAATAATAATTTATTGTTATTTTCTCTTTTCCTACAAACCAGCAGCCATCACATAATTTTGTTTGGAAAATGTCCTTTACTTCTCTGACAAGTTTCTCTGGACAGATTATAGAAGCATGAGTATTATGTGGGAATGCACAAAAGCTTACTTGAACCATTATTTTCCCAGGTAATATTAGTGGTAGAGCATGGCTCTCCTTGTCACCTTATAGTCCAGGTTGAGAACAGATAGGTTCATTGTTTTTTCTCCATGACACATCACTTACATACTACATACTCGTCTACTGAGCCCTTTATCTTTCTATTCCTCTATCTATATATTTAGTAATTTATACATCTATTCATTGACCCACCCTTGTATCCATCCACCCATCTTTCACAATACTTTTCTCTCTAACCAGAAAAAAATAAAATAGGAAGACAGGAGGAGGAAAGTAAAGGGAAGAAAAAAATATATTTTTAAAAGGCATATAGAGCAGAAAGAAAAGGAAGGACAGCATGATGAACTGGGAGAAACACTGTACCCAGATTCACAATGTACTTTTTTTTCAGCTCCATTAATTTCTGGCTATATGACTAGGGACAGACTTCTTGAATCTTGCCTCCTATATTTTCAAGGGGTGATATCATGTCTCTACTTACCTCAAAAGATCAATGCAAAAAGTGTCATCAATTAACAAACATGAAGGCAGTCTGTAATTGCACAGTACAAAACAAATTTAAGATAGTTTTTATAATGAACTTGCATATAATATAAATAGCTTAATATGACTCAGTTACTGGAGGTTTTCATTTTGTAAGTGTGCATTCTCCTCTAAGAATTTCTTCTAGTATTTGTGTGGTTTCATTTAAAAAAAATTTAAATCTCTATTTTATCTGTAATTTATCCTTTGGAAAGTATGAAAAATGAACCAAATCATTTTCCCCACATAGTAAATGTTGTAATACCATTTGTTAAAAAGTTTACCTTCCCCACTGATTTGAAATGCTGCCTTTAGCATATACTAAATTTTCATATGAAATTGGATCTTTTTTTTTTAAATTGTTCTGGCCCTATCTATTCCTATGTGAATACCATGCTGTTTAATGATATATTCTTCATAATATGGTTTATATGGTTCTGTGCGATATTTTTTTTTTATCCATTTGATCACAGTGTTTTCTCTTGTCCATGTTTAAGTGAAATGGGTTTTTTTTTTTTTTTTTAATACTCTCAAAAGAGGAGTGTTGGCCAGCAGTTTTACTAGCTTCACAGTTGTAAAACTCCCTCTTATTATTGCAGAGTGGTCAAATATATGATTTACACTTCTATGACCCATCTTCTCTGTTCCTCTCCCCTACTTTCTTTCATTTGGTCCTGATGTCTTTATCTTGCTCAGTTTACATTCTATTCCCAGAAGATTCTCGGGGATGCTGGCCTTTGTCCTACAAGGGAACTTTAGTTGTTTTACTTCAATTTTTATAGGGTACAAACTGACCCACACCATCTGGCCTTTTGCTGTCCCTTTGCACTCACCCACAAATCAGAGTCCATGAAACCAGTTCCCAGTTTTGGTGTTTTTCTAAGAATGGCCCACTGAGATTTCCAGAATGGGTCCCTCAATTTGGGATCCTTGGACAATTCAATTTCTGAGTCGTCCAGCTTTCTCAGCTGTCAGAAATCCCCTGCCTACTCTGCTTCCTCCCTCACAGTTGTCAGCACAATGTAAGGCTTGTTATGGTCAGCGTGGCCCCAGATCCTCAATTTTGGGGCTCACGGAGATAACTTGTTTAGTTTTGTTGTAGATTTGGCTGCTTTATTTTGTTTTTCTAGTTGCTTTGTCTGTTTTATAGCACAGTTTGGGAAATCAAGAACTATGCTGTACTCCTACAATCTTCCTTTTAACTTTACCCCTCAATTTCCTTATAATAGTTTTAAAGGTTTGCCTTTCTGTATATATTGACTCCATGTTTTATTTTCATGCAGGATATGAAGTAAGCATTTAATTTTATTTTTTCCCCATTTCTATAATTTTCCCCCACATATATGTTCCTTTTCTTCCTCTGAATTTTAATACTGTATCTCTCACAGGTTTTCATAAACCCTTGGCTCTGTTCTGAGACCTGTATTCTATATTTCTATCCTTACACCAAAATTGCTCTGTTCTAATTACCATAGGAATTCTCTTGATCTTCGCTGTTACAACTCATCCCTACACCTTTTCCCTTCTCTTTGTTCTTGTTGTTGTTTTTTTTTCTCTGTTCTTTACCTCTCATGATATGAATTTTATTATCAGCTTGGTAATTTTGCTAAAAATTGTTGGAATTTTAGAAATACCTGACTTTTTGAAAACATTAATTCTTCTCATCTAAACATATGGTATATCACCATTTATTTATAGATTTTATATACATTAAGCTAGAATCCAATAACTTTCTGAACTCTTTTGCTAGTTTTCCTGGATTCTCTGTAGAGTCTCTTGAATACTCTTTGTAGATAATGTCATCTGCAAAAAATAACTGCTTTCTTTGCTTTCCAAAGCTTATATTCTTTTTCCTTAGCTCATTATTCTGGCTAGGGCTTCCAATTCAGTGTTTGTAGTGGTGGTGTAAATAACATTCCTATCTTGCTACTGTTACTAAGGAGTATACTTCCAATCTTTTACCATAAAACATGATGCTTGTTCTGTATTTTTTGGGAGATATTTTTATCAGGTTAAAAAAAAAAAAAAGACACTTCTATTCCTAGCTTCCTAATAGTTTTTATCATGAGTAAGTATTGAATTTTACTGAAGGTCTTTCTTCATCATTTTAATATTTTGTGTCACATGTTTCATTTTAATCTATTAATGTGATGAGTGTATTAAGAGTTTTTTGCCCTGTATTAGTCATTCTTGCATTACTGGGTTAAATCCATCTTGTTGATGATGTATATTACTATTTATAGTCCACATAACATGAATTTAGAAATAATGATTTTGGCAACTGGCTCTTCCCCTTCATAAAGCTTCTCAAACAGGGGTGGAAAAAAGTACTATCTTCTTGGAAAAATGGATGGTAAAGAAGGGAAGGTGAGGAAAGTGGAACAGCACACAGAACTCTTTGGGAAACAGGGAGGTAGAAGGTAGATCCCTATATCCCAGGATTCTCCAAGCCTAATGTTACCAGGTCACTGTCGCTGTCCTAGAAGTCACAACTGACCACCACATGGTACCAAACCATATACAGGACTGGGACAGACCCATACCACGTAGCTGGACCCATAGAACTTCCAGCTGGCTAGCTCTGTAGGTGCAAACCAGTCATTTCATCAGTTTTATAATAAAGAAATTCATTGATTTTTGAGATTCTTTTTTTTTTTTTTGTACTTCGACTACTGCGTATATGATTTGGTAGGAGAAGTGCTCTCTGCTAGTGGCCTGAAATTTAGATTGACCGTATCTCATAACTTGGAGTCTTGAAGAAATGGAAATGTTAATTTAATGTTAGTATATCCCCAAGCTGAAGCAAGAAAATTTAAGCTACAGCCTTAAAGGAGAGAATAGTAAGGTGCTAGATCTTTCTCAAAAAACTTATTTAATATAGGAGTGGGTCTCAGGGAAATACTGGATTGGGATAGTGTCTTTCTTTGTGAGGCGATTGTTTCAAGTATATTCAAAAGAGCTGCCACTAAGAGAGACAAGTGGATAAAAAGGCTGTATTTGCCTGGGTTCTATCTCAAGAGAAACAGAACCTAGATAGATAGATAGATAGATAGATAGATAGATAGATAGATAGATAGATAGATATAAATATAGATATATAGTTAGATATAGATATATAGATAAATATAGATATATAGATAATAGATATATAGGTTCCTGAGAACCATGGGAGCTGATGGTGTAAATCCCAGTCCAAGGTGGAAGAATGATGTCTCAGCTCCAGCAGGCTGACAGGAAGAAAAAAGGATGAATTCCTCTTTCCTCCACCTTCTGTAGTATTCAAGCCCTCAACGGGTTGGCAAGGGCAATCTATTTTACTTAGTCCAGCAATTCAAATGCTGATCTCATCCAGAAACATTCTTACAGACACACCCAGAAATAATGTTTAATCTGGATACCCTGTGGTGCAAACTGTCACAAAATTAACCATCACAGAGGTCCACAGGTAAGTGGGTAGAATTTTCAGTCTAAACAAGCTATTCTTATTACGGAATATTGTTCAAAACTTTAAATTAGCATTTAATAATCATAACCTACTTTTCTAATATTATCTCTTCATCCAACCTTTTTTCTGTGCATTTTTTTTTTTTTTTGCTCAGAAAAACCCCCACTGAAGTTGTCTCTGTTCTGTGAACAAATTCTTTTCCACCTTTCACACTGTTTTTATCTACATGAAGCATTCATGCCTTTTTAATTAGATTGCTATTTCTAGTTTGAAGAAACTGGCTTGTTTTGTTTGTTTTTTAGAGAGGGAGGTGGGGGAGGGGCAGAGGGAGGGGTAGAGAAAGAGAATCTTAAGCAGGCTCTACACCAGAGCACGGATCCCAAGGTGGGGCTCTATCTCAGGACTCTGAGATCATGACCTGAGCTGAAATCCAGTTGGATGCTTAACTGACCTAGCCACCCAGGTGCCCCCAACTTGCTTTGAAGCTTAACTAACTGAACCACCCTGGTGCCATGAAGAAACTGTTTTTAAATCTTGTTCTTTTTCCTTGCCAAGAAGTGATACAAAGATTGTTGTATCTTGGTGCCTGATTAGTATATTAGTATTATTTTAGCTTCTCCTATCGTTTCCAAACACCAGACTCATTTTCTTTTTACTCTAATAGGTATTTCTCCCCCTAGAGCAGTTAAATAATTTTTAAAATTGTAGAAATGCATATTTTTGTATAAAATAATTTCATCTGCAGAGTTTATGAAGTAAAGATAATGGCTTCTTCTATTTCAATGATAACCAGGAGGTATGGATGAGAGGAGTAAAACCCCCTCAGTGAAAATGAAAATGAATCTTCAGTGACATCAATGGAATCAAATCCTCTAGTAACATTACCTTAAGCAGGATTAATTAAAAATGTAGTACCAGTTCATTAAGAAGTATATTCACACATGTATGTTTTCCCTGTGAAGACTAAATATTGTTTTTTTTAAATTTTTTAATATATATTTTTAAGGATTTTATTTATTTGTCAGAGAGAGAGAGACAGAGAGAGAGAGAGCACAAGGAAGGCGAGTGGCAGGCAGAGGGAGAAGCAGGATCCCTGCTGAGCAAGGAGCCCGCTGAGCCCACTGAGCCCACCCAGGCGTCCCTAAATATTGTTTTAAATGAAACAAAGTTAACTGAATATGTATTATTACTAAATTGTTTCAACTGAACATGAGGTCTAATATTCCCATTGGATTGTATTTTTCCAGGTTTGGTTATATTATATGTCTCTTCCTAATCTGGTTAAGGATATTTGATTGCAGGGAACAGAAAATCACTCAAGAAAAATTAAACAAAAATGGAGAGGCACCAAATGCAAGTAAGATTTGTGTTTTATACTTTTTTCATTCAGTCTGATTAGATGTCATTAATTTTCTCCATCTTTCCTAGGAACCAGTGTTTGGTTACATTGACCTTCTCTATTGTTTTTATTTTAAATTTTATTTACTTTTACCCTATTATTTATTTCCTTCTGCTTGAGTTAGGTTAATTTTCACTCTTCTTTTTCTGGTTTCTTAGATGAAAGCATACACCATTGAGGTGAAACTCTTCTTATTTTTGATACAAGAATCTGACACTATATGGGGGCGCCTGGGTGGCTCAGATGGTTAAGCGTCTGCCTTCAGCTCAAGTCATGATCCCAGGGTCCTGGGATCGAGCCCCACATCGGGCTCCTGGCTCAGCTGGGAGTCTGCTTCTCCTTCTCCCTCTGCCTCTCCCACTGCTCATGCTCTCTCTCTCTCTGTATCTCTGTGTCTCAAATGAATAAATAAAATCTTTAAAAAAAAAAAAGAATCTGACACTATAAACTTCCCCCAAGCACCGCTTTGTCACATCTTGCAAATGTCATTGGTATTTTTATTATCATACATTTTTAAATATTCTTTAGTCTTCTTTGTGACTTCTCCCTTGACATGTGGCTTATTTAGGTGAATGTTGTTTGATTTCCAAGTATTTGGGAATTTTCCAGATATCTTTATGTCACTGATATCTGGTTTAATTCTATTATGAACAGGAAACATATTTTGTATGACTTAAATTCTTCCAAATTTGTTGACGTTTGATTTATTTCCCCAGATGTGGTCTAACATGGTGAATGTTCTGTGTATTTGAGAAGAATGTGTATTCTGTTGCTTTTTGATTGTGTGTTCTGTAAATGGCAATTAGGTCAAATAGATCTTTAGTGTGATGCAGATGTTCCATATCCTTTCTGATTTTCCATCTTCCTGTTTTATCAGTTATTTAGAGAAGAGTACTGAAGTCTCCAACAATAAATGTAGATTTGTCTATGTCTCCTTTCATTCTTTGCTTCACATATTTTGACGCTCTATTGTTAGGTACATAAATATAGGATTATTATATCTTTTTTGGTGAATTGAGTCCTTTATCATTACATAATACTTCTCTTTATCCCTAGTAATGGTCTCTGTTCTGAACTGTCATTGTCTGATATTAATATAGTTACTCTAGCTTTCTCTTGATTAGTGTGTGCATATTATATCTTTTAATATACCTTTACTTGTAATCTCTCTAAGTATTTATATTTAACAATGGGTTCCTTATAGATAGCATGTTTTGTTTTTTAATACAATCAGACAATGTCTGATTTGAATTTTTGTGTTTAGGTCATATATATGTGTATGTATATATATATACACATATACACTATTACTTATATACTCTAAGTATTGTTATGTGTCATTAATATTTACCATATTGATAATTTTTCCATCTATTTTTGTTCATTTTTCTTCTGTTTTGGCTTATATTTGAATTGAGTACTTTTTTTAAGATTATATTTTCTCTATTGACTGATTTTTTCTACCTCTCATATTAATTTATTTTAATAATTACCTTTGGGTTTACAGTATGCATCTTAAGTTAATTGCAGTCTACCTTCAAGTGATAGTATTCCATTTTACATGTAGTAGAAGAATATGAGACAGTATACTCACAATATCTCCTGTCCCCCTTTTGTGCTGTTGTTGTCTCATACATCTTAATTTTACATGTGTTCTAAACTCACAATACATCGCTTGTTTATACTTTAGACAGCCAATGATATTTTAGAGATTAAAATAAAAAGAAATGTCTTTTATATTTATTGTGTTAACCATTTTCAGGGATTCTCATTTCTTTGTGTAGATCCAAGCTTCTGTCTGTTGTCATAGTCCTTTTTCCTGAAGAATTTTCTTTAACATTTCTTGCAGTTCAGATATGCTTTTAATGAATTCCTAGTTTCTGTTTGTTGGAGAGTCTTTGTTTCTCCATCATTTTTGAATATTTTCATGAAATAGAAGGTTGACAGTTTTCTTTTAGCCCTTTAAAAATGTCACTCTATTTTCTTTTGACATACAGAGTTTCTGGCAAGATGTCTTGGTGTATTTTTGTGTCTTTGTTTTTTCTATATTATGTGGCCTTTTCTCTGGATGATTTCAAGATTTTCTTTTTATCTTTTGTGTGCAGCATTTTCAGTATTGTGTCTGGATGTGTTAATTTAATATAGCTATTAATTTTTAAATTAACAAATTTATTAATTTAAAAAAGCTTCTGTGTTTTTACGAGCCTCCAAGACCTGTGTTTTCATATTTTTAATATTTTTGGAGAATTTTCAGTCATTGCTATGTCTTCAAAAATTTCTTCAACTCTTTTTCTCTGTCTTCTTCTGGGATTACAATTACGTGTATGTTAGATTTCTTGATGGTGTCCTAAAACTCTTGGATGCTCTGTTCTGTTTTCCCTTTCTAGCTCTTCCTGTGTATGTTTTAGTTTGGGTAATATCGAGTGACCATCCTTGGTTGTGTCAGGTGTACTGATAAGCCTCTGAAGGCATTCTTTATCTCTGTACCTGTGATTTTTAGTTCCTAGTATTTCTATTTGATTATTTACTATCTTTTACTGTCCCCATCTGTTCATCCTGAAAATCCCCATTAGTTCATGCATGCTGTCCATGTTTTCCATTAGATAACATATTAATCATAATTATTTTAAATTTCCTCTCTAATTAGTACATTATCTAGTTTGTCTCTGAATCTTGTTTTATTGATTGATTTGTCTTTGACAGTGTTTTTTTTTGTTTTGTTTTTTGCTTTTTTTTGGATTTTGGGTGTCTTATAATGTCTTATTGATTATTGGACATAGTGTGTAGAGGAGCTGAGGCTGAGGTAACTAGTATTCGTGACAGACAATATGTACGCCCTTCTTTCTGCTAGGCCATTGGTGTGGGATATTGTTTCCATGTAGTAAGGATTTTAATTGGGTTTGGGTTTTATTATTGCTATGGCAAACTTTAGTGCACCAACAGTTTTACATTTCTTTATTATTGTCTTGTTCTTATAATGGTGTGGGTTGTTTAGGCCTTTTTTTCTCAGTTCCCCTGTTTTACTCTAAGTTTTAGGCTTTCCCCGATCTCTCTCCATGCTCTTATCCTTTCTGCAGTAGTAGGCTGTAATTGATTGTTTTTGCTGCTTGTTAGCCTGGTGATGGAGTGCGGGGGAGTTCTCTGTTGTTCTTGTTAAACCTCTGTCTAAGGCATTTCCATTTCATGCTTGGAAAGTAAAGGCCTTGCTTCCAACATTCTGCAACCAAGTAGGGGTAAGAGGGTCAGGGAAATTAAGCATCTAGTTTATGTTCATTTGCTCATTTTCTTTGTTACATTGTGGTATCCTTCTGTAATTTAGAGAACCTCTCTTTTTAAATTTCTTAATAGAAATAAAATGAAACAAAAATCCCTCCAGACTTTTGTGAGAGTGGAGATACAGTTATATAGCTGATCAGAGTGGAGAAAGAAATTGGGGGTTATAGCTTTCCAAGAAAATTTTCAAAAATTCTTTCATTTTAGCCATTTCCTCTCTACTTTATTGTGCCAACAGTTCCTGAGATTTGGGGGACATTTTGAATTATAAATCAAGTTTTTTTATAGCATTTCTCACTGTTACCTTGGGATTCAGCATTTTTTTTTTTCAAATTTCTTTTCAACTTACACAATTTGCTACTCTAGGCTTATCTTCCATTTTCCCTGATTTTATGTGTTTATACCTTTAAACTGAATCATATTACTATGATTTTAGTGGGATTTTTGGGAGGGAGCCAATGGAAGTAGATGTGTTTAATCCACCATATTTATACCGATGTCCTGTGGCTGGCAATCTTCACTTTTTATCCAGTTCTTCTATTATATATATGAACAAACTTTGGGGACAGCCCAAATAGCCCTATCAACATGGCCAGAAATAGATAAAATTGTCTAGGATATGTAGTTTACATTTCATCTCTGGGATACATGTGTTTGTCATGTCTTATTTCCTTATTAAGACTTTAATCACCTTGATGGGAAAGTTATTGTCTCACATGTTTTTACAATACCTCTAACATCTTGTCTGTTTCCTTGAGGTATATTATTTTAAACTCTTTCATGTATTTAACAAGACTAAAATCCCAGTTTTAAAGTCCCATAACTTTTGTAGAGACATTGTGCTACATAGAGATTATTCTTTATTTTGCATTTACTGGGAGCTTTTTTCTTTTTCCTCAAAAGAGTCATCTGTTTATGAAAGTCAGAAGGATCTATTTTAAATGGGCTCTTAAACCTGAACAAAATATAAAAACTAAATTCCTTCTTTTTAATGTTATTTTGGGGTAAGGTTAAGTGCTCTTGTTAATGTAAAACTGGTTCTTCTATTTTCTCATAAAGGATGTCACAGTATTTTAAGAAGTTGCAGAGTTTTCTAACTAGAAATTCTCAAAGTGCGCATATGCCCGTGAAGTCCAGATCACTTTTATTATCCCATTTACATTTATTGAACAGCTACTTAATTCAGGGATCTGTGTTAGATACTGGGGTGGGGGGTACTTCAAGGAGCAAAAAATTCTATTAGGACCCAACTGGTTGCTTGATATTACATACCTCTTCTCCATGCTTAAGAATACTAAATGTATAGGCTTATTCCCATATTAATCTCTAGCCACAACGCTGAAAATTAGACTGGAAAGCTTTAAGGAGCTTGATTTCATTATTTGGGCCTCAACATTAAAGTACTCTTGCTGCTAATTAAGTTTTTTCTGCTAGAGTTCTATTGCTGAGATTTTGACCTGAAGCTCCAGTAATGTGTTTAGGTCATGGTAACTTCCTCAAGAATTGTATAATCAGTATCTTGCCTGTTTTTCCCTGTTACTCCTTATTTCCCTAAGCTATGAAAAACAATATTTACCACTTATTACAACCCATACCTGGTGGCTCACCCCTGCTACTAGATTTTTTTCTTGATATCAACTGCTTTCCTGAATTGTAGGGATTCTGAGTTTTTGTCTTACATTTTTCTTTCATTTTATTCTGACTACATACCAGGACATTCCCTCCCAATTTCTGAACACTCCCAAACTCCAAACCCCTCCATGCTAATCACTGTGTATTTTCTGCTAGCTTACTCTTGAATTCTCTGTTATTTTAACATCTGTTGCTAGTAATTCTGATGTCTGGGTTTCCCAACGGGTGATTTCTTTCAGTTTTGTGCCTTTGAGTAGGTCATACTTTCTTGTTTCTTTTATGTCTTTGTGTTTTGTTGTTGTTGTTGAAAACTGGACATTTGAATATCATAATGTAGTCACTCTGGAAGTCAAATTCTTCCCATTCCCAGGGCTTGCTTTTTTTTTTTTTTTTCCAAACTATTTTTCAAAGGCTATATTCCTTATCCTGTTGGTAACTGAAGTCTGTGTACCATTAGTTAGTATTCTAACATTTTGACAGAGCTTTCCTCGAATACTAGAGCTAAATAAAAAAGCAAAACAAACAAACAAAAAAAGAAAACAACTCTCCCAGTTTTTGCAGATTGGCTCTGTGCTGGGGCACAAACTTAGCCAGGCTTTTGATGAGTCTTGGGTTCAGCCTGACGTGAAAACTTGGCATCTTTTCTAAGGATGTAAGTTGCCCTGGGAAAATGCCTGGCTTTCTAAATCTTCCATATAAACAGTTCTTTTGAATCCTAATTTCCCCAAGAATTTTCCCCAGCTTTTTCTCCTGTACCATAGGCTATCTGTTATATATCTGTACTGTAATCTTTTGTAGTATGTGTCTGTACATTGTTAGTTTGCCCTGAAGCATTTTCAAGCAATGCCTGCTGCTTTTGAGGCCTCAGTTCTGAGTTAGGCAAAACAGAAATGAGTGTTTTGTGTCAGTCCTTCAGATAACCCTCAGACAGGTTAGAAAAATCTACACAATAATTTGCAATCTACACACAAAAATCTACATGGTAAGATCTGCTCTACTCCCTCCAGAACCAAGGACCAGGGTTACACAGGATCAATAGTACGATAAAAAGAATAGAGGTAAGTTACACACAATTGCAATATTCCATCCTATGTAAAGTTCTACGCAGGAGTCATGGTGATGAGGAAAAAATATCAAGGCCAAAGGGATGTTCCCAGCAGAAGTAACAAATCCCTGCAGCACGGACTATGGAATTTAGGTATGAAATATTAAAGATGATAAAAGAAGGTAGATGACTCTCCTTTGAAGTGAAATGTTTATTTAACCCAAACATGCATGAAAACCTGATTCCAGAAACATTTGCTGTCATTGTTCTATTTATATTTAATGACTTGAAGAATAAAATAAGGCATCTTACACAAATGGCTTCTTTCTTCTAATAAATCCTTCTGAATCAGAGATTGTCAGATATAGTCAAGTCATTACAGAGGGAAATGTGAGCTGTATTGCTAAGACTCTGACTCATGTATTGGCACCTTTTCAAAAAAGGAGATAGAAACAGAGAAGTATTAAGGTTTGCTCATGTTTCTTCCCTCTGTGCAACCTAGTTCCCTCACAGTCTGTTTTTGGTTACTGTCAGATTGATTCCAGAGAGGCAGCATTATGATCAGATTTATCATGTGTTTAGGAAAAAAGCCTTCTGTGGATTACTTAGCATTGAAAAAAATGATATTTTGTATTGAGTTTTTGCTCCACGCAGGATGAGTTGGAAAAACAAGAAACACATCCAAGAGTAATCATGGTTATAGAGAAGATAAATACGGCGCTTCTCTAATTTAATAAAAGTGTAAGGGAGGTGAGATGTCTTCTGAAGAAAGGCACAAGCATTTCCATTTAAATTGGCTCCTTTAGAATGTTTGGATGGAAACTGTGATATGCTTCAATTCTGGACTCTGTCACAGTTGAGGGTGTATATTTGTCTCTAAAATGAAATGATTATTCTGTTCCTATAGAAATAGGATGCTCTGAAAAAAAAAAAAAGAAGAAAGATGATGCACTGGTTTAATAAAAGCTTGGGACACATGGATGGTTCAGTTAGTTAAGTGTCCAACTCTTGATTGCAGTTCAGGTCTTGATCCCAGGGTTGTGAGTTCAAGCCCCACATTGGTGTGTGGAACCTCTTTAAAAAAAAAAAAAGGAAAGAAAAGAAAAGCTGGATACAGAAGATGCCAATAGCATATTGATAGTGCCCTTGGTCCCTCCTTTAGTTAATTAGAGACAAAATATATATTTTGGTGCATACTAAATACCAGGCATTTTGATAGGTGCATTCACACTTAACTTTTCCTATTTTAATCTCATAACAAATCTGCAAGTATTATTATTACTATTTTTACAAGTGAAGAAATGTTTCCCATATTACATAGTAAGGGTTGGGCCTGGGATTTGAATCCACACCAGTATTTTTGTAAAATCTTTTCTTTTAACAAGAAATGATAGAGAATGATGTTTGAGAGCAGGGTTTCTACAAACTACTACCTGAGAAAGAGTTCCCTTTACTTGAGGTAAAAAGAACCGTGCCTCTCAGCAGAATATTGAGGCTCAGGATAAAGACCAAAGTTACTGCTGTGAGCTTCCCATATCCTATGGGAAGTGAAAGGAGTTGGGAAATTTTCCCAGCTGACCCCACATTTCCATCCATGTCAGGGAACAGTACCTGGTAAATGTGGGTTAGAGGTAAATACCAGTGGTGATAGTATGGTTGGAATCCCATTAATAAACCAGAAGGAGGATACCCTGATACTTCTGACTTTGTTAACTAAGCCTTTGGGTTTATTTTGTTTCGTTTTTGGCTCCTTAGGGACCCCAAAGAAATTTTAGCTCAGAAGGCATTTATTTGACAAGTTTATGTTTGATCTTTATTTCCTTTCCTTTCTCTCTCTCCTCCTTTCCTTTTTGTAAAAAGTTTTGCTGGTTTCAAAGCCAGAACCAAATGGCTAAGACCACCACTCACAGGGACGGTCTTAAGAGAGGCACTGCTGGGGCCCTACTGAAGTGGGAAACTTACTGAAAGTAGTTAGTATAATGATGTACTATATGTTGGCTAATTGAATTTAAATTAAAAAAAAGAAAAGAAAAGGAAGTAGTAATTTATTTAATCTTTTTTAACGCTGTCTGCCAAAGTAAATTATATTCCTTGAAACTTAAAATATGTGTCTATATATACACAAAATAGTTTACTATTTACAGTTAACTCTGCAGTTTGGGCTGCAATAAAATTGATTTTGAAATAAATGAAATGTTAAAAGTAAAACTTATTTTACTAAGTACTAAGTACTATGATTTATTTAAGATGGCATGGAGAGCATTGCTAGAGGAAGAATCAAAATTAAAATCACATTTAAGGGGCAGCAAGGGTGGGGGAAAGACAGTGTAAAGGGTCAGTTCTACAAAGTGAAGTGTGGGTGAAAATAGGAAGGTTGGATGCTAGGGTATCAAGGGTAAGACAATGTCAGAGGAATAGTCAGGACAAGCTGAAGTTCTGGAAATGAGAGAATGCTGAAGTTCTAATTTTTCCATGGCATTTGGTATGCAGTGGAGGTGATTATTCAAAGGTATCCTACAGGATGAGGCATTTATCTTTTGTTTTGTCAAATGGCTTGGGTATCAAAAGACTCCTCATGCATGAAATCTGTGACATCTTGGACGTTTTGCTGTTGTTTTTTTTGACCTTGAAGAATATTTGATCTACACATACATCAAATATCTTTTTTTTTTTTTAAGATTTTATTTATTTATTTGACAGAGAGAGACACAGCAAGAGAGGGAGCACAAGCAGCGGGAGTGGGAGAGGGAGAAGCAGGCTTCCTGCTGAGCAGGGAGCCCCATGCAGGGCTCGATCCCAGGACCCTGGGATCATGACCTGAGCTGAAGGCAGGTGCTTAACGACTGAGCCACCCAAGCGCCCGGACACATACATCAAATATCTTGATAATTATTTTTTTCTCTGGAGGAAGTATGAACTAGAAAGTGTGAGGTCATACTTTTGGAAATGATCTTAGAAAAACCATGATATCAAATTTCTCTTACCTCTTAAAAGTGAAGTGAAAGAGAGATACAGGTGAAAGAGGTTATAGAAATGCAGAGCACTGGCCCATCACCCCATAGCCCTTACTATGCAGTCCTCAGAATGCCAGATGGAAAACTGAGGTTGGAGCTTATTGGAACTGGCCTCCTTTAATCCATGGATAACCTCACAGTAATTCAAGAAATAATCTGAAGAAGAGGCATATGATAACTCCAAATATCAATCTACGTGATAATAACAAGGTGAACATAAAATTACCAACTTTCACATGAACAGATGCATTTTTTATCTCTATCCCAGTGGAAAAGTGAAATCAAAATTGCGGTTTACTGAGCGAAATAAGAGTCTGACTCAAGGGGTATGGCCATGATTCATTCCTTCAAGGCTAGAGCATGAACCTAGTCAGGTTCACCACGAATTCAGGCAGCAGGCATATTTATAGCTGAGTACTGGGAGAGGGGAAGGTAACATCTCCCAGAGATGTGAGATGATTTGAGTTGTAAGCAATTGCTGTTTTCCAGCTAAGAGAAAACTGTAACCACAGAGATCAAATGTAAAAATTTATTTACAATTTTAGATGGCCACTCTGGAAACAGAGAAGGTTCCTGGCCATAGATGCTCACCTAATATAAATAGATATATAGGTTATTAACTGTGTAATCACTAGTCTATTACTCTGAATTTACAATAAACATTTAAAAAAAATCAAGGTTTTTTTGTTTTTGTTTTTTACTTGTCTGGTATATAAATGGAACAACAGCATTGCTCCAAATAGAATTGCTTCTTAAATAGCAAGATCTGGGAGACGTTTACAGCTACTCTGCATCTCCATTACAATATTAAGGCACGGAAAATTCCAGCTGGAGGGCATCCGGTCCTCAATGTGTGGACCTGGCGGGGTAGGAAGTGAGCCTGCACTGCTTTAAGCCCTTTCATCTAGAATGCTTCAGTAAGAGCTTTTTGTGAGGAAGTCATTGTTTCCCTTTCTTAAGATCATTTATCATTTATCACTTAGTATATAACACAATATTTACATGTATCTGTCACAAATGCTCAACCCTATTCCAGAGCATATTAAAGGGAACTGGTGAAATATGTGTGTGCTGTGTGGATACAAGAAAGAAGTTGTCTATAAAACCTCTGTAAAAGAGGAATTGTCAATTCTCATGTCTTGGGGAATTTTAAGATTCCTCTTCCCTCTCTCCCTTATCCTGAGCCTCCTGCCATATTCTTGCTCTGTGTTACAAGAAGACCTAGCTTGTGTGCACTTCATACAAAGCTAAAGACAATGGACAAGAGAAAGAGAAGCATGCACTTTTCTTTCTTTCTTTTTTTTTTAAGATTTTATTTATTTGACAGAGAGAGCGAGAACAAGCAGGGGGAGTGGCAGAGGGAGAAGCAGGCTTCCCACTAAGCAGGGAGCCCGATGCAGGGCTCGATCCCAGGACCCCGAGATCATGACCTGAGCCGAAGGCAGATGCTTAACTGACTGAGCCACCCAGGCGCCCCAGCGTGCACTTTTCTAATCTTTGCTGTTAAGAAAACACAGGGATGTAGCTGTTTGTATTTAGAGCCGTCAAAAGCAAATCCCTGCTTTGCCACTTCTAATAACATGATCTTTGGAAAATTATTTGTCTGTTCTAAATGTCAGTTTCCCTGTCTGTAAAATGAAAACATAATAGCATCTGTATCTTAAGATCGCCGCAAGGGTTAAATGAAATGATGTACATGAAACTTGTTGCATATTGTCTCATTTAATTTGCAAATCATTCTGCGGAGTGAAACTATTATTACTATTACTCATCCTACAGATGAGGAAGCTGAACTTTACAGAAATTATTAAAATGAAAATCCCCAAGTGCATGCTGTTAACAAGTGTGGGACATGATTCTAACCCACTTCTGCTTCACTCTAAGGCCTGCCCCCTTCCTTGCACAATACTCCTAAGTACTTAATCATTTCTAGTGAGAAAGGGCTTAAGTCACTGTCAGAACTCTGCTACATAGTTTTTGTGTTTGTGATAAATGTGATTTGGCCTAACTCGATTGTATAAAAACGTGTCTCCAGTTTTTCTACCATACTAGAGGTTCAGCTATTTCTTATCAAAACTTTGGTTATTATTTTAAACTCACAGATCAAAACATCTTCTCAAGTGTCGCTATAATTTGATAGCAGACAGATAAATCCCAAATGAATGTTTTGTAGCTCAGGATGAGCAGAGCAAATTAGTGTCTGGTAGAAAAAGACTCCCATCTGGGTGTTCTGCAGTTTATACCTTTATTCACAAATGTTAACCCAGCTGCTACCTAATTGAAATTGCTAATAAAGTTATAATGGGTTACCTTTCCTCATGCCAACACCAGAAAATCCAAACCACAGAAAATTAGCCCTATAGGAACTGGCAACTTAATAGCCAGTTGGGTCTGAACCTTTTTGGCCTGAGGAAGCCTTTATGAGGACCCAAAGTCTTTGTTATGCATGTTGTTGTTTGTCTGTTACATATCTATTGCTGGGTTCCATGTTAAAAATTAAAACTGAGAAATTTTTCATTTGAAAATAATAATAAACCCATTACATGTTGATGGAAATCACTGTCAATATAAACAACATATTTTTACCAAAAAATAACTATATTTTCCAAAACAAAAAAGAATTAGGAGGAAAGTAGCATTGTTTAACATTTGTGCAAATCTCTTGATGGCTTAATAGAAGACAGCTGATTCTTTTATCTGCTTCTGCATCCATTCTATTACATCATTGTACTTTTTTTTTTTTAAAGATTTTTTATTTATTCATTTGAGACAGGGAGATACAGAGAGAGAGAGAGAGAGAGAGAGCGCATGAGCAGGGAGAGAGGCAGAGGGAGAGGGAGAAGCAGGCTTCCCGCTGAGCAGGGAGCCCGATGCGGGGCTCGATCCCAGGACCCTGGGATCATGACCTGAGCCGAAGGCAGACGCTCAACCATCTGAGCCACCCAGGCGCCCTACATCATTGTACTTCTATTGACTCTGCAAAACAGCACTGTTCACTTGTGAGAGAATGAGAAAGAAAGGAAGATAACATTTTAGAGTTATTATTAATACAGTTTTGACATTACAGATCCCCTGAGTGGGTCTTGGGGACTTCTAGGGGTCCTTGGACTACATTTTGAGAACCACTAGTTGGTCTTACTGATGTTGTTTGTCTCATTAATAGCACAATAATATTCATGGCTCAGATCATCCAACCTTAAAAAAATAGACTATTTAGAAGTATAAGGTATTGGAATACATAAATACCGATTTGGATTTATAAGTTCTAAAACTTTCACACAAGCTGCAGGAAGGTCAGGGACCTTTGTCACTACTGATTTGCAGAGATGAGAAATGATAATATTCCTTTCTCATGATTTTTTGCACTTGGAGCCTGATCTGACTGTTTCCGTAAACCATTTAACAGTGTCATTGTTGTGAGATTCAAATACATATTCCTTTCCGGTATCCAGCCTCAACAAACCCATCAGGCATCCAGTTCGTAAACAAGTCTGTTGAAGCCCAGCTGTCTTTCTCTTCTAGAGGTTTCCAGAAAGTCCGAATCTCCCCCCTTTTCCTGCTTGCTATTTGAAGTATGTGGATTGTGACGATTACAAGACTGGTGTACTCCAAGTTTCTAAAAGCCTTAGTTTATTGTAGACTGTGTATTTTGGCAGGCTGCTTGAGAGCACAGGGCCTGGCTTTCCACCAGTGTGAAAGTCCCACATTTTCTCTGGGCACTCTTCCTTTCCTGCTTCCCAACAGTCTCATTAGGTTCCCATGGTAACATTGTTGAGGCTCAAAGTAGGGCAGACCCTCGCAGAACACAGTCGTCTAATCACCTCTCCTCAGAGTACCACCTGCTTTCTTTCACCCCACTTGGTTTTCTCTCATCCTCTGCCCAAGGAGTTCCATAATTGCCAGGTGCAACTCTTTCACAATAGTCTCTGTTAGTAGTATTTGGCTACCCCCAAAGCTACTTTGGCACATAATAAACCTTGAAAATAAATGTGATACTAGTGTTACCCGTAGTTACAGGATTTTATAAA
The DNA here is from genome assembly GCF_054177405.1 of Leptonychotes weddellii. Taxonomy (NCBI): domain Eukaryota; kingdom Metazoa; phylum Chordata; class Mammalia; order Carnivora; family Phocidae; genus Leptonychotes; species Leptonychotes weddellii. Next base: position 53,317,145 of record NC_138372.1, read on the forward strand.
ATCTGTGAAACTCATTATTTTTCATGTTATGCCCAGATTTTAAAAATTCAATACAATCCCATTGATAGACCCATAGATATGGAAGAAGTTGTATACATACATACAATGAAATATTGCACAGCCATAAAAAAGGATGAGATCTTGCCATTTGTGACAACACAGATGGACCAAAATATTTTATACTAAGTGAAATAAGTCATACTGAGAAAGACTAATACAGTATGATTTCATTTATATGTGGAATCTAAAAAAAAAAATGATTGAGCAAACAAAAAGACTCTAACCTATAAATACAGAGAAGAAACTGATGATTGCCAGAGAGAAGGGGGTTGGGAGATGTACAAAATGAGTGAAGGGGAGTAGGAGATACAGGCTTTCAGTTATGCAATGAATAAGTCATGGGATAAAAGGCAGTCATGTGGTGACAGATGGTAGCTACACTTGGGGTGAGCATAACATAATTGTATGGAGAAGTTGAGTCACTAAGTTACTGTATGCAGCTTTGTCAGTTACTCAAGCAAAATGTTTAACCTTCCTGAGGCACAATTTTCCCCTCTCCTCTGTAGATCGGGGATTATAGCAACTGCCTGAAAGAGCATTTCTTGTGAATTAAATGAAACAATGTCTGTGAAAGAACTTTGTAAACTAAAAAGAGTGACACAAATGTTTGTTGCTTTTATGAACACCTGACAACTGTCATTTCACATTATATCACAGTGTTCTAAGAGAGTCATATGCATTGCAAGATGCATGATGTGAGTGTATTAATTATTATTATTTTTTTTATTTCAGTATATTTGATACTCACTGTTACATTAGTTTCAGGTATATAATTTATTGACTTAGTTTGCTTAAGTAACTGACAAAGCTGCATCACAATCCCAGGTATTTGGATTCAAAACCCAGCACCCTTTCTGCTCTATTGGTATTTTACACATTTATTTGCATATAGTTTTAATGTATTTATTATATCCATGTACTTGAGCATGCTATATCCATGAACTTAAACATTTTAACTCATTTTGTTACTTAAATACATATATTGAAAGTAGCTTTTTATTACTATAATTTAAATAATATAATAAACTATAGTTTTATTTTGCTTTATTTTTTCTAAGATTTTATTTATTTGAGAGAGAGAGACAGCATGAGAGTGAGCATGAGTGGGGGGAAAGGCAAAGGTAGAAGCAGGCTAAGCAGGGATCCTGCTGCAGGGCTCTATCCCAGGACTCGGAGATCATGACCTGGGCCAAAGACAGATGCTTAATGGACTGAGCTACCCAGGAGCCCCTTTATTTTGCTTTAAAATAAACCATAAAAATAAAGGCAAACATAATACAAAGTTATTAAATTCTGGTTAGAGATTGTTGCCTACTAAAACACTTGGGGTCCTATATTCCTGCTGTTAAAAAGGGAAAATAGCATGAGATTGAGAAGATACTAAAGTCTCACAAACATCGAACTGGGGCATTTTCTCAGAGTCCTGAAAACAAACTGAACAAGGACAAGCTTTAACAATATGCTATGTAAAATCATTTTAGTGCCCATGCTGGGAGGTACCAAGTAGCAGTATGGTAGATCTGAAAAAGTAACAGAAGAAAAGAAATTTAGAGACAAGGGCCAAGTTCACAATAAAAGTAATTGGTGAGAATGTCACCCCAACTCATCTAAAGAGGAATTACACTTGACCAGGAGGAAGGAAGTGGAGGTAAATAAAACTTAGGCCCCATGTCAAAGGATTTTCTGTATAAGAGAACAATGTACATCAAAGATTCCAGTTTGGAAAGAAGATAAGATGGACCCATTGCTTTTAACCTTTCTCATATCAGAGCTCTATACTACTGGGATAAACAGAAGGAAGCTGCTGTAGTTTCCCAGGCCCTACATGGCTGTTGAGCAGGTGTAGGGGGTCAAGATCCACGGACACTTGAAAACCCTTTGTGGTCACCAGAGCACAGCAGCCCTTTGGGTTGGAAGCTCCACCATAGGAAACTGATGAGAGGACCACAGAAGAAGGAGATATAAGACATGGTCCCTAACAGCAAAGAAGTCACAGTTTCTTCCAGAAACATCTGTGGAGCATCTTCCATGAACAAAGCACTGTAACAGATACTATGGGCATGGGACAGATTCATATTGGACAGAATATCAGTGGTACCATGGAGAAAACCATGTTGAGTATCTATGACTTGTAACAGATAGCAACAACTTTAAACTTACGAGTATACAAGAAATGACTACTATATATTTCCCTGCCAAATTAATTTATTTATTTTTGTTCTATATACTTTACAGTCCTTCCTTTCGCTGTATGCATTTCAGTTCTTCCAATAGCCTCATTAAAAAATGAGTAAAAATGTTAATCTAAGCTCCTTTATCTATTCAGAAAGACAAAATTTATTGGGTACTAACAATATAATAGGCATCTTACTGGTGCCTAATATAAATTATTTTAACCTCATCGATCGCCCAGAATCAGAATACTAACCTCACTTTACAAATGAGGAAATTTTGACCAAAGGAAAGAAGTGAAAATAGATAAAAACCTAGCATTCAGATGGAGGCATTTCTGACTTCAAAACTGATCTCCATTCACTACACCATACTGCAGTTTTGAAATCTGTCTTTATCAATCTTAATCTTGACTTAATGAAATACAAACAGCAAATTATCCAATGGTAACAAATTATGTTCCTTCTTCACATACTTCACAGACTGGTAGCTAGACAGTAGACAGAATTACACACATACACACAAACACACCCATACACATGCATTAAGAGTATAAATTGTAATAATACTTTTAAAATATAAAATCATCTATTCATGTAAAAATTGATGTTTTAGGTAGTAGGAGAAGACCTATAAAAACTGCTCAATTATTAATCAACAAATAGTTACAGGATCCCAATGAAATGAAAATCCCCTGACAGATGCACTAAAAGTCCCATATTGGGTCTCTTTGGGGTTTCTCTACTCTCAAACAGTTTAAACAGATTTGTGATTGAACACTGGAACTCAGTAGCAGAAGGGATTCAAAATGAGCCAGCACAGTGTTTCTCAAACCTCAGTGTGCCAGTTTTGATTCGATAGGTCTGAGAGAATTCCTGATACTCTGCATTTCTACCACTCTCATAGGGGAGACTGCAACTGCTGGTGCCGGGGCCACATTCTGGGGAGTAAGGGTCTAGGACATGCCAATCAAAGTGCAGTCCATTGACCAGTGAAATGTTGGTGACTGGTCTACAATGGATTAAATATGGAAATTCAAAGTAAGCATTTAGAAATTGTTATAGCATTTTGACAGTAATTTTATGTTTGTTGAATACAATAAAATTGGGGCTTATAATTTATATGTCTTTGTTTTTTTTAATTTCATCTTTCTAGAACTTATTTTTACTAGATTTTACAAAAATATTGGTCTGTGACAGAGTGGATATATATAAGTAGTCCTTTATCACAAATGATTTGAGAAGCACTGGTCTAGAACAATGTCCCTGGCTCATGAAGCATACATTAAAATTGAAGAAATATGACAAGCAAACATACAAACACAAGACAGAATGTGATGGAGACCATGCAAGAAATGAAAGAGTTTGGAGGGTTTGGAGGAGTGAGAGGAAATAAGAATTTATGTATCACCTGTTTATATACAATACACCATGCTAAGACCTTAACATTTAGCCCACACAAAGGCTTATTTTAAAAATGGGGAAATTGAAGATCAGAGAGATTAAATAACTCATGTCAAGAGTTAAACCCTAGCTTTAACTATGGATCCTCATATTTTTTGAACACCCTCCCTACATTCTACACAATAGGATCACACAGTATGAGTCTCAGCTTCCCAAGTTAAATTCCAGACACTTCTTTTCTAACCTTCATTATAGCCAGAGGGCAGGCAGGCATGTGATCTAGGTTTTGTATGAAGCAGATGGGAGAGGTCAGAGACTGGACACATGGATACCAGACTAGAAATAGTGCAGAAGACACTGTTGGTTTCTGTTATGGGTTGAATTTGGGCTGAACTGTGGACTCCACCCTGCCATCAACCTCACATATTGACGTCTTAACCCCTCTTACCTCAGAATGTCACATTATTTGGAAATAGGATCATTGCAGATGTAATTAGTCGAGTTCATACCAGGATGGGCCCCTAAACCAATATGACTGTGTGCTTACAGGGAGGGGAAACTTGCACATAGACACACACAAGGGGAATCCCATGTGAAGATGAAGGTGATGCAAGAGAAACTAAGGAAGATCATCAGGAAAACCACCAGAAGCTAAGAGAGAGGCATGGGAAAGATTTTCCCTCACAGCCCTCAAAAGCAACTGACCCCAACACACCTTGGTCTCAGACTTCTAGGCTTCAGAGCCATGAGACAATAAATTTCTGTTGTTTAAGCAAATGTTGTTTAACATTTTCTAGAAGTAATATTTGAGCCATCAGATTGAAAAATCTTAGTGTGGAACAGTATTAAAAAAATTCACCCAGGAATATCATAGAGAGATGGCAGAACATCAGAGATACTAAGAAATAGCTTAAAAATGATCAGAACAGAAAGAGAGATTATGAGTTCAATCCTGGGGTATTTCTATAGGGCCTGAAGAAGGGGTTGGAAACAGGAGCAAAAAGGCTACTTTTAGAATGAGGGGGCAATACCTCTACCTCAACTTCACTTTGCCTAGAGTCAGGCTACACAGTGGCTTGGGAACATCTCACCTAGCCATGGAAAGCAAATGTAGGACTAGAAAACCAAAACAGGGTTGCGTGTGTGCCCCCCCACACACAAGATTGGGAAGAGGGAATCTTCTCTTCATATTTAGTTGTTTCTGCTCTCCTGGGTATGTTGGAAAGAACAGAACTCAATATATCGTATATATTCAATTCAGTATAATGTATATTAAATATCTAAACCAGGTACTACTCTAGCTATAAATGCAAAAATAAATGGCATAATTTCTTCCCCTACTCATGGATAATTTCAGTCTGTTGCACTATTTATTATAACTGTATGAATAAAATACAATTTTTGAAGGCAATCTGTTCAGCTTAAGGACATGTAGTTTCTCTAGGATTTAAGGATATTTGTTGGAACCTTTCTGGAACTTTGCTAAATGGCTTTTCATCCCATTTTGGTAAGTTGGTTTAAAAAAGGGCACAGATAAGTGGATCCATATGATTCTTGTTTAGGAATCCATACTATTGCTTTAATTTTTTTGTACATATTTTAAGGAGGCAGACAAAATAGGATCTATAAACTGAGTACTCTCGGGCATCAGTGCAAAATTTCGATACTGAGGCATTACCGAGTCTACTTTTAGTGTCCAAAGTAAATGTGCTTCCAAATTAAACTGAACCATAGAGGAAATCAAATATTTTCTCTTCAATAAGGCATTGGTACCAAAAGGAGGAGGGGTGATGATAACCCTATAAGGGTTTTCTCTAAGATCTCTACATGCATTACTGTTCATACTTTTATTTTTCATCCTTGCCACAATTAGTTTTTATGGACTACTTTATATACATATTTCAGTGGGAAGTTTGCTTAAAGTTTCAGAAATTGGTTAAATAATCACTGCCTCATATAAGAAAAAAAGTTTACTAAGGAGGAAAACAGTTTTTTTTTCTTTTTGAATGACTTTTTTGTTGCTGTTGGTAATATATTTCAAAGTGCTCAGAGAGATATGTGTGGGTATTTTATCCAGCAATGCCAAATTTATCTCCTTGTTATGGCCTTAACAAATAATGCTAGCACATGATAATAATAAAAAGTAAAAAAACAAGACCTAGTTTATTTTGAGATCTGCAGTCACCAGTCAACCAGTTCTTTTTAGTGCCAGTAGGACTAACAATGGAGTTTATAATTCATGATAAGGGTAATAACTAATACTGTTATCTTCATAAAAAATGGTGATGGAAGAATGTTAAGCATTTGATTCCCATAAAGAAGACAAGGGGCACCTGGCTGGCTCAGTCGGTGGAGCATGCGACTCTTCATCTCAGGGTTGTAAGTTCGAGCCCCATGTTGGGTGCAGAGATTACTTAAAAATAAAATCTTAAAAAAAAGAAGACAGTGAAAATACGAAATAAGCTACGTAAGAGGTTAGTTAAGAATGGCTCCTTAACTTTTATATTCCTTCAGCCTTAAAAATATCTAAATCATAAAGAGAAGAGAGGGAGAGAAAGGGAGAGGAAGAAGGAGGGAGTGGGGAGGGAGTGAGAGAGACCAGTCATGGAGGGAATATGAGCATTGGAATAGTGGAAACAATAGGGGGTTTGGAATTAGAAAGCATGGCACTTAGTTCTTGGGCACAAAGATGTTTGGGGAGGATGTTTATTGTTTTTTTTTTAATTTTAATTTTTATTTATTTATTTTTTAAAGATTTTATTTATTCATTTATTTGAGAGAGTGAGAGCATATGAGAGGAGGGAAGGTCACAGGGAGAAGCAGACTCCCCGCCGAGCAGGGAGCCCGATGCGGGACTCGATCCTGGGACTCCAGGATCATGACCTGAGCCGAAGGCAGTTGCTTAACCAACTGAGCCACCCAGGCGCCCTGTTTATTGTTTTTAAATGTCAATTTTCCTAGCTGTAAGATATAAAAATATAAGACAGTGTGAGAAAAGCCTTTGTAAACCATCAAACACTATACAAATGACAGTTACCATTATTGAGGCTCGCAGAGAGAAGGGTAAACACTCTGCCCTAAGAGAAGGACCTCTGCCACATCACTGAGCCATGTCACCCAGCCACAGATAAACAACCAGACCACTCTGGAGGAAAGTCACTCATCTAAGAGAGAGGACTGTGTCACACAGGAAATGGCCCAAGGAGAGCAAGTGATGTCTGTTTGGGAGGCTTTCTTAGGGGATGATTGAGCAGCTATTGACAGCACACTTCCTAGCATTGTTCATACTGAGAAAGAAAAGCTACATGAGAGACTTGGACAATGGGATCCGCAGGCAGGGGAATTAGGAGCAAGAGTGCCTATTCCTTCTGAGAAGAGCTTCGAAAGAGAATGCTGTGGTAAGAAATGGAGAAGTATTACAAAGTGCTTGTGTGGTACAGAGAACACTCCTTTGTCTCCTCCCATCAGAGCCATGATGACCCACCTACCGTGGTGTACGGCTTTGAAAGAAGGCATGACGATGTGCCCTTCTGTTCGGTTGCAGCTTTCCCAGGTTTGCCCACTTTTTGCCCTCCAAAATACTAATTTCAAATGTCACCTGTCCTCATAGTCCAGGTATTTATTTATAATTATACTTAGGGAAAACTCTTTATTTTAAACAATGAAATCATCTTTTCTCCTTTACTGTCTTCCTCTCCTTCCCATTAGAATGTAAGCACCAAGAAGCTACAGACTTATCCTGTTAGAGTATCTTCATCGCCTAGGACAGTGTCTAATGCACTGTAGGCATTTTAAAAAAAATTGATGAGTGAATAAATGAAGAAAGTGACAGATTTAGTTACAGTGCAGGTACAAGCATTTACCCAAGAGGAAATGATATAATTTTATGATTGTCAAGATCCATGGATGGATTCAGATGACATAAAACATTTGTTTCCCCCCAAATTCCACAGTGATGCCTCTTTGAAGTCTGGTCTCCATCCTTATTGTACCCTCTTTTCCTCCTCCTTCCACCTTGCTGTGGTCTTTCCACTCTTTTGCCCTTCCCCTTTTCACCTAATCCACAGTCTCTTTTCTGGCCTGGAGATGAGCTCTAGGTTCCATCATGGACAGACAATGGTAGATCCTTACTTCCCAAGTAGGAGTAGGCTCAAATTTTTCAATCTTAAAGGAGAAATATCTACAAGAAAGACAATATTTCTCTTGCTGTACTGATTGCACTTCCATAGAAATTTCCATAGGATATTGTGCTAATAGTTTTGGTTGCTTTTTCTTGTATCACAGATGAGGAGGATAAAAGGTAAAGGGACAGGACTGGAAGCTGGAGGGGTATAGAAAACCCCACTATGCAACACGAACTAATCTCTTTAGAGTTCTCTCAAATAGTGCTTCTTAAATTTTAATGTGTGTAGCAATCACCTGAGATATTGTTAGTAGATTTTGATTCAATAGTTCTGGGATGGGGCTGAAGAGTCTGCATTTCTAATAAGCAACCAGATGGTCCGTAGGTCCACACTTACTCAATCTCTACAGAGAAATCTTTTCAATTTGTACCCTTGCCTTAAAACAGCATTATGTAAGAGAAAGAGCAAGATGATTTTGGACTCAGCTAGAACTAGATTTGAAATCCGGCTCCACTAAATTCTGTAAAAGACAATGGGCAAGGATTATCTATAAGTATGACTTCTCTAAACCTTGGTATCATCTGGAATAAGAAGATGATATCTGTCTTATAGGATTGCTATAAAAATTAAGTGAATTTTGGTGGGTTTAATTGGAAAGCACTTTAGCAAGGGGTCTAGACTGTTCTCTCTCCTGTCTTTGCCCATTTCAAATTCTTCAGGCAGATGAGGACTGTCATAATTCAGCCCCAAGTTCTATTTCAAACTTCATCTGCTTCCTAATGACATATCAGATAAAGGGCTAGTATCCAAAATCTATAAAGAACTCATCAAACTCAACACCCAAAGAACAAAGAATCCAATCAAGAAATGGGCAGAAGACATGAACAGACATTTTTCCAAAGAAGACATCCAAATGGCCAA
>NC_138372.1:53326324-53347753 GCF_054177405.1 Leptonychotes weddellii
GGGTTGGCCTGGTGGTGGGTATTGAGGAGGGCACGTTCTGCATGGAGCGCTGGGTGTTACGCACAAACAACGAATCATGGAACACTTCATCTAGAACTAATGATGTAATGTATGGGGATTAACATAAGAATAAAAAAAATAAAAAAACAAAACAAAAAAAATAAATAAATAAAAAACAAAAAACAAAACAAAAAAAACTTCATCTGCTTCCTGACAAGTGAAACCATTTATACCCATACAGCTTGCTCTCCACATTAACATAATTTTACTTTTCAACTTCTACATTAACCTAACTTTGTATTCTAGGAAATATTTGCTCAGAAAGATGAAGTTGAAAATAACTATTGTCTATTTCAGAGCCTCTTGAATTTATCTAGATAATTAATTTGTTCTTATTAGATAAATGTCCTCTTGTCAGAAGAATAGATCACTCAATTGGGCTTATCAAATGATTGTTTAATCTTCAAAGATTCTCTTTAAAGTTCCCACCTTACTTTACCCATTAATCTTATGCTATTACATTATGAATATTTTTCAGTACCGATCAGACTTCCTCACTGAAAGATATGCCTTAAATTAGACCCCACAGCTCTACAAATACTCCTTTGCTCCCCCCTCCCAAGATGTTACTAAGACTCTGTCAAAGTTGTAAGTAGCTCCCCTGACTGCAATAAGCAATAAACCTGTTTTTGCTTGATCAAATGGGTTATTTTACTGTTCTCTTCAGAGAGTTGGAAGTCAATAATCTCTTCTATGAAAATGATTAACCAGACAAGTAATTAATTACTTGTTATTTCCTGAAGATGTTACGCTTTCTCATAGTCTGTGCTTTTGCATTATCGATTCTTTTTTCCTAGAATATAATCACCTTGTCTTTTATTTAACCTTCAAGACTCAAGCTAAATGTTGCTTCCTCTTTGTTGAAACACTAACTAGCAACATAGTGCATCCATAGCCTTTAGAAAGTTTTTCTATAGTAACCTATTGTTCCTGATTGCTTGGTTACACACTTTTCTTTCCTAAAGACATTGTGCTCCCTGAATGTAGGGATTGTGTCCTACCCATCTCTATCTGTGCCTTAAATAATGAAAGAAGCTTACTAATTGATCAATATGTATTTGTTGAATGTCAAATGAAAAACATTTAGCTTAGCTATTTAGAGAAAGAAATAGGATAAAGAAATTTTTGTCAGAAGGAGCTTGGGCTTATTTTCATAAGGGTATCTTTTGCATCCTCAACTGCACTTTCCTTTTTGTTCTAGGCAACCTTGAGAAATGTGAGCCTCTGGAATAGCAGCTCTCTCAGTCAACAAAACAGGGTTCTGTGGATGTTTCATGCCTCTGTGGAAAAGGTAATTTCTCATTTCCCTTTCATCTGGTAATTACAGATGACAATTAAGAGCACGAAGTTGGCCCAGCCCTTCTATCAGGGCAACAGATGGTTTATGTCCCTCCTTCAAGAAAATTTTATCTCCTCTGGCACCAGTCGGGATATAAACGCTGTCAGTTTCATGATATGAAATAAAGGGTAAACATTTTGTTTAGCGCTATCAGAGCTAGAAGAAGGACTAAGTTTTATAGTGTTGTGAAATTCAGGACACCATAATGGCTGATAACAGTGTAGCCTAGACATAGTTATGTGTCTGTTTAAGTGTTATTTACTCCCTCTGCACAACACGTGCTTTATTGCAGAACCAGGATTAATCCAGCACGTGGACTATTAAAGGTAGCAATAGAATTTTTAAAATTTACATTTACACTATAATGTAGAAGTTCCAAAAAAAAGTGTCAGAGTTCATGACTAACAGGTTTTGACAAGAGCTAAATTAATTTTTGCAGCAGTGAGACATCAGAGAAGTTGCTGAGGAAAAAAATAAAGTCTAAAGAGTATTGTAACAAACACTAAGCCTGGATTGATATTCTACATAAGCAGAGTAAGCTGCTTTGGAAAGAATGCAAAACTATTTGTATCATATCTCAGTTTCTGATCACCGTGGATCATTTGGAGGTATAATTATTTAATAAATAGATTTAGTGTTCAGTAGTGAGTCTCAGCTATTTTCATACCTTTGTGCTCTAAAAATGAAAGAAATAACGCTTCTCCTAACATAAGCTAGTTAGCCTCTGTGCCCTCTGTGCCACATTTGTCTCATATCATAATGATAATAAGCGTTGTAACTTATTTGTGCTGAGTCGCAGTGATTCTGATTTCTGTGTGGCTGATGTTAGTCATATTTTTCAGGAATGTGCGTAGAAATCATAATGGTTTATTATAAGTGTATTACAGTTTTTGCCTGTAACATGCATGACCTTTGCAATCCTGAAACAATTCTGTGGGGTAGGAATGTACCCATTTTACAGAGGATATGGAGAGTCAATCAGAAGAAATGACTTTCCGTGGGTCCCATGGTTGGTGAATGGTGGAGCTAGTCCCGGAGCTCAGAACTCCTGTCTTGCAGAAACAGTGTCCTCTGTCCTGCAATACACAGATCCCTGTTAATATATTTTAACATAATTACAGAAGAGATGTTACAGACCCTTCACGTAGAATCTGATCAATGTTTATTTTGAGGAAAGTGCACTAATATAACATTAGTTTTAATTGTGTTCCCCATTGGAGAACAGTAATCATGAGAAGAAATTAAAAGATTGAGTTCAGGATTGATTTTCTTGTCTTTGCACCAACCATTGCAGCTTCAAGAAGCCCGTAGAAAGGCTTTTTTTGGAGATTGTTTTGACTTTTCACGTTAGGGTATGAAAGACAATCTCAGTATTCAGTGCAATATTAATCATATTGGGTTTGAACCCAGACCTTTCTCTATAGATGTTCCTACACTTTGCAAACAGTGTCAGGGCAAACAAATACATGCTTATGGAGAGCATAATAAAATCATTAACGACACGGATTGACAGTGTCTAAGCATTAGATTGTGCCAGGGCCTATGTTGGATTCTCGTTTGACATGTAGTTTCTTCAGTTAATATTTACAATCGTACATACATATTATGAGTGTGGAAACAGGCTCAGTGGAATTAAGGAACTTGTCCAAATTCACACAGGTGTTAGGTGACTGAGTTAAGATTTGAACCCAGGTCTGTCTGCTTTCAAAGTCCTTTGTGCTTGAAGACAGTGCTTTTCTTTTATCACATAGTGGAGCCTCAGAAATAGGGAGGGATTGGGTGGCTCAGACGATCAAACATCTGCCTTCTGCTCAGGTCTTGATCCCAGGGTGCTGGGCATAGGCTCCCTGCTCAGCGGGGAGTCTGCCTCTCCTTCTGCCCCTCCCCCTACCCATGCTCTTTCTCTTGCTCTTGCTCTCTCTCTCAGATAAATAAATAAAATCTTAAAAGAAATAGGGAGAGACATATGGGGAACTTCTGATGGAGGGAAGGGAGATGAATGAGTGGAGAGCATAGGGCTTTGTAGGAAAAGAGGCTATAGCATGTGGGAATGACATGAGAACAGAAATCAAGAAGATATGGCTTCTAATCCAGACTCTGGTATAAACTAGTACGACTTTGGAGATGTCACATAACTATTCTGTCATTTAATTTCCTTGTCCATTAAATGTGGAAATTGGACTTCATTAACAGTTCTCTAGACAACTTCTGTGAGATCCAGAGGTTCAAAGAGTGACATGGTTTCCAGGAGGAAACTAAAACAAAACAAAACAAAATGCATCTGACTCATATATAAAAAAAGTATATGTAACTATACAAAACATATTTTTTTGTACTAATTTAACAAACTTTTCCTGAGTATTTACTATGTGCCATGAATTTACTGGTAAATTGAGCATATAGTTGTAGGGGAAAACAGTACATATCCCTCATAGAGATTATTGTCTCAAGGCACCAAGGGACTTAAAAAATTATCACATTAATAAATAAATCTATAACTACAAATTGTAATATGTGCTAGTATTAAAAGTTCAGAACTGTCTGAGAAACTGTACCCCATGATCTAATTTCAATTAATGTGGACATGGAAGATTTCTCTGAGGAAGTAACGTTTAAAGCAAGACTTGAAGGATGAGCAGGAAGTAGCCAAGAGAAGAGTGGGACAAGGTCCCAGGCAGGCAAATGTCTGTGCAAGAGGTGGAGAAGAATTTGGCCTGTCGGAGAAACATGTACCAGACCCACTGGGTGTACCTGCCACATTCACTGAGTCCCGTCTGCTCTCAGCCCCACCGGGTCTCAGCGACTGTCCTGTCGGAGTCCTGGAGCACCTCCTAACACCACTGGCTGGCTCATTCTCTCTCTGGGTGAGGCCAGGCCTTAGCAAGGCCTCCATCATGCTCAGCACAGCAGGTTGTATGAGGAAGTATTTAAAACATCCAGGAAAAGCTGACTTGCATTTCATAAACTCTTCCAGAACATGCAAAGGATGGGACCAATTCAATTAATCTTAGAGAATTAGCAGAACCCTGATATCTAAACCTAACAATAAAACAAAACACAACAGATAAGATCTATTGACTGATCTCACTTAGAAGCAGAAATACAAAGCAACAAAATAAGATACTAACAAACAGACTTTTGAAGTAAAAGAACAATTACCCGAAGAACAGGTAGAACTTATCCTTTATTTATATATATACACAAACACAAAATGTGTATATATATATATGTATGTGTATATATATATGTGTATATATATATATATATATATACAAAATAAATTAGTATTACAAATTCAATTAAGGTAACAATCAACAAATCAAGAGGAAAAGCCACAAAACCATTTCAGTGACAGCTGAGGTCTTCTTACACCTGAGGTGAGAATGAGAGGAGAGGCTTGGCTGCTGTGTCTGCTGATGGCGGGGTTGGGGTTGCACCGACAAACCTGCCTTCTCACTGGGCAAGCCAACTGTGAGTGAAGCTGTGTTTCTTGGGGACCAAGTGACAACTCCCAAGAAATTTCTGAGAGGACTGGCTGGAGATTCAAAGAAGCTGCATTAACCCATTGACCACTGGAAGCCCCAGTGGCCATCAGGAGGGGAGGCATTGCTTGAATGAGAGGGTCACAGAAGCAACCCCCAGCAGACAGATCTCCAGGAAACTTCTAAAGAATCCTATGGGAGAACTGGTCAGGTTTGGGCACTGCACTGGTCACATCCAGGGGTCTGTAATGCTGGATTGCCGTTGTTTCAGGCACTTAGGACTGTGCTCTTTTTCAGTCTCCGAAAGGCGTGAGAAATAGCAGCCAGCAAGTGGAGAAGAGATGCAGAAGGAAGAGAGAACAATGACAGTGCACCCCCCAGCCCCACACTTTTCCAGATGTGGGCTGTCAAGGTTAAATGCAGGCTCCACCGGATTAGGCAGAGAATTTTATTTTAGAAAAAAAAAAAAAAGTTTACCATGTTAGAGTAGAATTACGTAATTCTCAGGCAGACCTGGGGTCTTTAAGGCTTTGAAGTTATGAGGAAATTTTATTAACTAAAAATGACTCCAAAAGTGATGGGACCTGCCTGAGAGTTCACTTCATACAGGGGTAAGGAAGAAGTCCACAAGCCTGTCTAACAGGGCATGGTGAGGAAGAACAAAATTGTTTTCATGTAGCCCAACCAAGCCCAGCTTGTTCGTAAATTTTTATAGACAATTTCCTGGGTTATAGTCACTACAATTTTCATTTCACTCCCTAAATTTCAAAGCTAACCACGCCTACCTATCAGATGTACTAAATTGACCCATTTTTTTTAAAAGCATAGAAAAACTTGTACAAGCATATTAGTATTATCTCCAAAATGGTCACCTTGAGAAAGTATACCCTCTCATAAAACAACTTTGCTAAAAGCATTTTAAAAATTTGTCTTCAGTATTTAAGTTTTAGAAATTGCTTTTAGGCTAATACTACATGATTATCTCTCTCTCTCTTTTTTTTTTTTTGCCTTTTAACTATATGTTCCTGATCTAAATAATGAAGTAATTTAATATATTGTTTTTTAGGTAATATTTAAAAGACTTATTCACAGCAACACTCAATACCAATATATTTTTTAAAGGATTTACTTGTTTATTTGTTTAGAGAGCAGATATGAGTGGCGGGAGATGCAGTGGGAGAGAATCCTCAAGCTGACTCCCCACAGAGCCCCAAGGAGGGCTCAATCTCACAACCCATGAGATCATGATCTGAGCCTAAACCAAGAGTTGGATGCTCAAATGACTGAGCCACCCAGGTGCCCCAATCCCAATATTTTTAAGTTAGTTTTGAAAATTTATATATTCTTTATGGGTACTATATTTACATGGTTTAAAAACCAAAATGGCATAAAAAATTTGTATATTTGAAGTCTTGTATATTTGTACAAGTTTGAAGTCTTGCTCCCACCATATCCCCCATTTCCACCCCAAAATGGTACTCATTTTTATAAGTTTCTTGGTTGGATTGGATCCAAGTTTTTAGATCTTTCATTTTATGCAGTTCATGGCTGCTTTTAAAGAAAAGAAAACAAAATTATAAACTCAAACTTGGTGCTAAGTTTGAGTTCTTGCAATTAAAATATCTAATACATGCAAAATTTTCTGACACATATGACCATTTTAATCCTTCTGAGGCCTTGAAAGGGGGCTATGTGAAGGAAGGGCCTGAGTCTGAGGCCTTATTAGTTCCATGGTACTTATCCCTATTTTTTCTCTTCCGTAGAGTTTTGTAAATTTTTAAAAAAGCAAATAATATCATGTATTTTCATTTCCCCTTCTTCCTTAACCCTAAACCTTTTCTATATGCTCTTTTTTTTATTGCTCTTTGCTTTTATTATAGATCTTATATTTAGAAAGGTTTGTAATTTGCTCTAGTGGTTATCTTTTTTCTTATACTTTATGTAGTCTTGAGTCCCCAATTTTCATAGGTAGTGCCTATGAGTTTTGTATGTGAGCAAGAATAAAATTGGCTTATATTGTCTTCTTCCTCAACTTCTTCTGCCTTCATTATTCAAATTTGGTCACTAATATTATTGTTCCCAGTGTTTATATTATTAAGTATGCTTAATTTCTACTGCTTGATCATTAAACTTTAAAAGATAACTTTGATTCCCAGTTGTTAAAATAGATGAGGCAATGATCACAGTAATAGAACCTAATCTATTGTTATGTGTTCTGATAATGCAATAATGATCTAACTAACAGATAAATGGAAGCAGAAGGGGAAACAGTGGAGAAAGTAGAGCTAATGGGAATGAGCCAAAAACCAACCAAGCGAATCATAAAACATGTTCATCCTCTTTGGTAATTTGAAAAATACAATGCAAACTCACAAGATAGAATTTTATATCCACCAAATTAGGAAATATGAAAACATTGGATGATATTCAGTGTTGGCATGAGTATAGAAAAACTAGACATTTGTGCCTTTTTGGTGGAAGTATAAATTAGTTACAACAACTTTGTACCAGTATAAAATAATAGCACCAACAGCTTATTTTCTAAATTGCAAATGCACTTAGTCCATGACACCGAGATTCAGCTCCTATAACTATTCCATAAAGGAACTCCTCCACATGTCTATAGGAAGGGTATTCAAAATGTTCAAAGCAACATAGTTTGTAAAAGCAAGATACTAAAAACAGCTCAACTCTTAATTAACAATAAGAAAGATAAATAATTTGTATAGTCATGCATTGTACTTCAGTGGTGAAAATGAATGAAATACAACTAAATGGAAAAACAAGGTTGAATATCTTTATTTTGAGTAAAAAACAGATTTTTGGCCCCAAGTTTGTATACAGTATGAACCCAATAGACATAAAAAACCTGCAAAAATAAATAGCCTATTATTTGGCATATAAATGTATGTGGTAAAATGCTAAAGAAAATGATAAACCCAAAGTTGAGAAGAGTGTTTACTTCGGGAGGGGAAGGCTATACTAAAGTACTCAAGGGTTTGTAAGGGAATGGAAATAGTCGTATTCTTAAGCTGCGTCCTGAGTATATAGATGTCCATTTTACCTTTAGTTTTATAAAGCTTATAGATATTCTTTTAATACATGTAACATTTAATGTAAACAATATACTGACTCATTAAAAACATGAATAAAAATGCTCAACCTTATAAGAAAAGAAATGCAAATTAAATATGATATGCATTTTAACTTCTATTAGAAAAGATTTTTTAAAAATATAATGTTTGTAAGAGTGCTTGAAAATAATCTTTTTTTCAATATTGCTAATGGAAAAGTAAATCAGTCAGGTTTGGTGGGGGGAGAAGGAATTTAGGAATATCCTTTGATTCAGAAAGTCTATTTTAAGAAAATTATCCAAACAAATTAATCAGACCTGCACATAGAGGGGAGGGGGGTGGGAGGATGGGTTAGCCTGGTGGTGGGTATTGAGGAGGGCACATTCTGCATGGAGCACTGGGTGTTATGCACAAACAATGAATCATGGAACACTTCATCTAAAACTAATGATGTAATGTATGGGGATTAACATAAGAATAAAAAAAAAAGGTAAAAAAAAATTTTAAATGAAAATATTCAGTATAGTGGCAAGATAGTTAACTCAACCTAAATGTCCAACAGTAGAGAATTGCATATAGTCAATTTATCCATGCAGTAGACTATGTATACATTAAAAACAGCATTTGCGAAACATTTAATTGCATGAGAGAGGTTCCTTATTTATGCTTAAATAAAAATGTAGGTTACAAAGCTATGTAGGTCTTATTTTGTGTGTATTTAGAAAGCTCTTCTCCCACATATCTTTATGGCTTGGTTCCTTCCTTGAGATTTTTGCTCAAATAGCACCATAATCACATAACATATCTTCCCTTCCCTTATGTCATCATGCATTATCTCTTTACTCAGTTCGGTTTTTTCCTTATTGCACTTCTGACTAACTGACATATTGCATACTTTATCATTTATCTCTCTGGTCCTTTGAATGTAGGTTTCCCTAAGAGCTGGGACATTTTTTGTTCACTTCTGTGTTCCACTGCTTAAAAGAGTATCTGACACATAACAGGGACTCAGTAAATGGTTGCTGAAATGAATATATAAATACAGAAAGTATTAACAATGATTATCTCTGGGTGAAGGGCTTATGAATGATTTTTTCTAACATTTGCTTTTTTTGTACTTTTCAAAATGTTTATAGTGAATACATACTACTTTAGGAATCAGAAATAGAAGAAAAATAGTTTTTTCCCTTTTTTTTAAAATTATGTTCAGTTAGCCAACATATAGTAGTACATCATTAGTTTTTGATGTAGTGTTCAACGATTCATTAGTTGCATATAACATCCAGTGCTCATCACAATAGATTTAAGTCTTCACTTATTTCGAGCAAAATTTTCCTCTATGTTTTCTATCTTCTGGAACTGTGCCAAATCAAACACCCACCCAATTACATATGAAATTCATTATAATAAATCAAAGAGCTATTCTCCTCCTCTCTGGCATTCCCCTCCCCACCATATTGCTACCACCACTCCATGGATGGCTCAATTCAAGTCTCTTTCCTATCATGGCTACTTTCATTAATCTCTTTCCTTTTTATGGTGAGGCAAAAGTCACTAGTCAATGGTTATCTAATTTTAATAGCAAGCTGAAAACACGCAATAACTTCATTCTTTTCACTTCAAAGAGGAACACATCACTTTGTGGTATTGTGCACTCAATTTGTCTTAATCTGCTTTGTACACACATGTACCGATATGTTTCTGATTGGTCCAACCTGACCTGCTTCATAATTTGGAGTTAGCTCTTTATGAAAGATAAACAATGGAGTCAAAAATTTAGGTGTCCTTAGGAAAATATTTACCTAAGTCATATGATTTTAAATGTTCCCCATTTTCTGTGTTCTCAAATCCTGGCTTAAAAAACAACAAAAACAAAACAAACAAACAAACAAAAACCCCTGGCTTTAAAATCACGTTTAAAAATATCCAGAAATGAATCAATTAAGGAATGGAGTTCATTAGCTTCAATTTGTATTTGGTATCACTGCTGGGTATAAATGGATTCATCTGGCGCTGAGACAGAACTATAGTGAAGTTTTAAGAAAGGTAAATGGTAGCACCATTTTGTTTCTCTCTTTGTATGTATAAATGAAAATATTTTATATGTTTTCAAAATAATGTGGCTTATGTTTATAATTTTCTTCTAAGTACTTAGCACCAGTTAAATAAGATCATCATAAGTTAAATCCTTCCTGAATTCAAAATACCTTTTCTAATATGGGACATGTAGTTTGGCTGGGGGATTGTATTTATATATCCTTTCTATATATCAAGTTATATCTCTGTAGATTTTTCCTCTGAGTTCTATATCCACATGTCCATTTATCTTCTTAACATCTTTTTTTGGATGTCTCCAGTATTGCATATTCATTTATGCAAAACTGACTCCGTGATTTTCATCTCAAACCATTTGTTGTCTTCCCTTGAGTTCAGGATAAATTGAAAAATAAAATAAGGAAATGGAAGATAGAAACCAAATATCACTGTTGCACATACTTAGGAATCCAGGCTGACAGAATCTCTGGTATCTTGTAACTGTGCCGCCTGGGTCCAAGTTGCCTAGCAGCAGAAGAAGGCATGGAGAACCTTGTCTTCAGTGCTTCTACCCAGAAGGGAAACTTCTGTTCACTTTTTATTGTTCAAAGTAGGTCACATGGCCATGCCTGATTCCAGGGAGTCCCATGCCCGGAAGCAAGAATAAATGGGAAATCTTGGTGATAGCTAGAAGGTCTTCCACAAGCAGGAACATAACCAATTTCATTCTTTTTATTCGGTTTGATCCAGTGGGCTTTCATATTCCCCATGCCTGTGGTCTTGCTTCCCATCCCCACTCTGGACTGAGGCCTAGAAGATGATGCACACTGGGTCTAGAGAAGGCGCAGGCAGTATCGAACCTATATTCCCCCTCTCTCAACCTTCCTATTATTCCTCCTACAGCCCTGGAAAGGCTTTTTTTTTTTCTTTTTTCCTTCTTCATGGGAGCTGGGGCCTTCCCTGAAGCCATAGACTATATTCTTGTCTGCGTACACTCTTCCCTTTTCTATGATTAATGCCAATCAGTCTTTCAAACTTTAGTCTCTGCAATTTAAGGGAAAGAAACCTCTTTCTCTCTCAAGAAAACCAAGCTTTCAGGACTCCTGCTCTAAATATACTTAGAAAGAAGTCTAATTTGGAACCCAAACCTGAGTAGTGATCCTTTTGTTTGAGGCAAGAACTGCATTTTCCCTTTTTAGGAAATAAATGCTATTCTTTTGAAGTTTGAGAAATTACAAGACAATAAGATTTAGAGAGAATTGAGAAGATATCAGATAGTAGTAAAAATATAAGGTTATTTCTGCTGTACCTGTCTCTCCTCAAAGCTACAAGATTCATGAGGGCAGGAACCAAATGGTTTGACTCAGCATTGATGAGACAAAATATTATTTGAGTAAATGGAGGAATAAGTGAACGAACAAAAGTACATTAGTATTTTGGATAAAATAGGGAATATATTTAAATTTACAAGGTGACCTAAGGTTCTAAAGGTAGTGTCCAAAAATAAGAGGGTGGAAAGTGCCCTGGGTGAACAGGGAGCTCACTGCGGTGAAGGAAAGGAATCGAGATGCACAGAAGTCTGACTGGGATGCTGGTGGCAAGGTCAGAAGAGAGAGTGAGGTACAGCAGGAGTCACTGAAATATCTTCTGACCCAGCACTGGGAATTTGTCCTAAGTTCCTTGAGAAGGGAGGTTGTGAAAAACAGAAAGAGCAGCTTGCCAGGGGATCCCTATGAGAAGATGCACTCGCCCTGCGATGAACAATGCAGGGCAGGCTGGGGGGTCGTTTCCCAGTTGAAGGGCCACAAGGCAGTGGGAGAAGAGCACAGCAGCTGTGGATAGGGAAGTGGTAATGGCTGAGACAGCAGCTCTGTTGACCGCCCCCAGCACTTTTGAGGTCTAGGTTTGGGTCTTACTCATTTTGGATCAAAATACACCAGGGACTGGAGAGGAAATGCAAAATGGACTTGGAATCCTCTTGTGACGAGTTCAGGGACCAGAAGTCATCAAGATTACTACCCACACTGAGGCTTGAGGGATCCCAGCAAACAAAGGCCACACACTGAGGCTGTCATTGCTACATCCTTGCGAAACTTCTCTCACACACTGAACGGTTCGATGAACAGGGTCTCCTTATGAGAGGAAAATTCCACAAAACTCTGTAGGGATGTGTTGAGAAACTGCACTACGACTATTCACTGGGATTTGGAATGACTTTCCCAGACTACATCTGCTGTCAGCCTCCAGAAGGGAGTCCTACAGCATTAAAACCTTGATGGTATGAATCTGGCAATGTCCAAAATCAGCATGGGTGAAATTTGAACTTTCAACCTATGACTACATGATACTGATTACATATCAAGTCCAAAATATCCAGTTCTCAGCTATGACATCATTAGTGAAAACTGTCCAGAATTTGGTGATTTTTTTGTTTTTTATTAAAGAACAACTTTATTGAGGTCTCCTATTTCATGTTTTAAAAACAAATACACATTTTTTTCCTTTTTCATCTATCATAGATCTGTTTGCTTTAATACAAAAATATTTTACACAATTTGACATTAACCATGCTTATCTTTTGATTTCTGCTATGAAGAACAAGTAGTGTAGTTTGAGAAACTTAGGAAAATGCTTTGTAAGCAGTAAGGCATAACATACAGTTTTCATATTAATAGGTGTTGGGGGTTTTTTGGCACACATGTAGGACATTCATTAGCATATCCACTGACTTGGATGTCTCACTGACAGATTTCTTAAGCTGAAGTTTGGATTTTAAATAATCAGACATATAGTAAGATTTGAAAACTGTCCAGAATTTGACATTGGAAGTTTCTTTGTGTCCAAATGGTCATGGGTCTTAATATAAAAAACTGTCCAGCTGGTTCCAATCATAAGAGTAAAACTCTCTCCAGTTCCCAGAAGCCTACACTGGCCTATTTCACGATTGGCTATGGAGAGTGAAGTACTATTTGTATGCATGTTAATTTTCTTCTTACGAAGTTATCATTAATATAAATGGCAATTATGTAAAATTAAATTATAAAAAGTGACCACATTCAATAAATTTCTAAACTATAACTTTTTATTATCCCTTTAAAATAAACAAGTACTGGAAAATGTCTAAAGGGGCCTCAGAAAATGATTTTTTGAAAGGTGATCAAATAATTGTATGACAAGTAACTGTAGTTTGGTTTGATTCCATTCATTTGCAAGAGGGTTGCCAGACTTAGCAAGTAAAAATGTAGGGCACACAGTTAAATGTTTATGTCCCAAATGTGCATCTGACATGGAGCCTGGTCATGAGGGGTGACCCTGATGATTTTTCTAAGTCTACCTCTAAAAACCAGGACCAACCTAGAACATGCTTATGTTAAAAAAAAATTATTTGTTGTTCATCATGAATTCAAATTTAATGAGCATCCTGTATTTTATCCGGCAACCCTAATTTGGAGGAACTGGCTGCTTGCCATGACACTAAATGTACTATTGTAATTTTTCATTCTGCATTATACTTATGTCATTAGTCTTATTTATAAGAGAGTAGAGCAAATTTAATTGGATAGCAGAATATCACTGACTGAGATTACTCTGGATTTTTACTCTATCGACCTTTTCCTTCACTAATGCTGAAATCTGTGTGAATTGGAGAAGAGGATTTGTTGTGAAGTACTTTAGGGTGGTGTAGCTCAGGATTTTGTAAATGGAAGTATTTCCAAAGAAATTTCCTGTTCCCTGCAAAGCCTTACTTTTCACTCTAGTGCATGAATATGCCCAGTGGAAGGGAGCAGACATAGGTTAGATTTACCTCCACTTATCTCCTGGAAGTTCAGAGCTTTACATCTCTGCAGGGATAAATGTTCTCATTTCATCAATCGGCTCAGGGAGTTTAGGTCAATTTAGTGATCTATTGCATATTTATGGTGAAAGTTAGTGTACATTGCAAAGCCCCTTGAATTCTTAAAGAACAAGGAGAACTATTTAGGGAATAATTGCCTTTTTTGGTTTTATTATTTGTAATAATAAAAGCCCCAATTTGTTCAGCACTTAATATGTTATGGACACCAGACAAATGATCTAGAGTCATTATTTCTCCTATTCTCACAACATTGCTCTCAGTTAGGTATTTTATGTCCATTTTAAAAATAAGTTTTAATTTTAGCCCTGGTTCATACAATTGCCAAGTGCAGAGCTTCGTTTTAAACCGAGTTCTTATGTGAAAGCATATATTTTGACCATCACACTGTATTTCTCACCACTTTGTGTGTTGCTTTTGCTTTAAAGCATGAGTTGGCTGCTAGCAAGGCCCTCACTATAAGTCTCTTTACCTTCGCTCAAAGTTACAATTCCTTTCCCCAAATGCCAGGCATATTGAAGATCTGCTCACTTGGAACTCAAGCAAATAGGCCAGATGCATTCCTCCAAGGTACTAGGGAAAATGGAATCAAATGAATATTTTTCTGCCTAAAATGAATCGCATTTCATGTCAACTGATGGGTCCAGCAATGTAACTCTCAAGTTTCTGCCATTGGGCATTTTCTTTCTCTCTCTCTCTTTTTTTTTTTTTTATTTGAGAAAGAGAGCACACAAACAGGGTAGGAGCAGAGGGAGAGGGACAAGCAGACTCTACTGCTGAGTCCAGAGCCCAATGCGGGGCTTGATTTCATGACCCTGAGATCATGACCTGAGCCAAACCCAGGACTTGGACACTTAACCAACTGAGCCATCCAGGCACCCCTCATTTGGCATTTTCTACCTTAGGATAAAATTCTTTAAGAAAAGCTTATGCAGGGGGTGCCGGCGTGTCTCGGTCAGTTAAGCATCTGCCTTTGGCTCAGGTCATGATCGAGCCCCACGTCGGGCTCCCTGTTCAGCGGGGATTCTGCTTCTCCTTCCCTCCCCTCTTCTCCCACCACTTGTGCGCTGTCTCTCATTCTCTCTCAAATAAATAAAGTCTATAAAAAAAAAAAAAGGAAGAAGAAGAGCTTATGCAGGCCCAGCTTGGCTCATGACCTGCCAGAGGTGTCGTAGATGATCTGATCATAATCATATTCCATGAAAAAGAGCAGCATGTTTATAAAAGTCACAAGTCCAAAACCAGGAGTTAGGAAGAAGTAATGAGAATATCACTGGAAGAAGATATTGGGAAGTGATTGAAATAGTTCTAAGTTTCAACAGCTACCAAGATTAGGCTACAGATTAGTCCCTCTTCCTCAAGGAAACTAAGGCAGAGCGTAAATAATCTGCCTTCAGCATCATCAGAATTGTTTAGGTTGGAAAATTGACACACAGCCTCATGATTGTCTGATACAAAGCACTTGTTTTCCTTAGGGGAAATACTATTGTCCTTTAATAATCAGGAAAAGAAAGATGAGAGAAGAAACAAAATGAAGGCACAATTTGTGCTAGTTTACTTCTGGGGTGTTGTTGATGCTTTATTATATATTATTATTATGCCAAGAAGGGGGCTTTTGCAGGATAACTTTCATGCACAATTTTGTTTTGTGTTAAATGCTACCCTAGTGGCCAGAAGATTTAATGTACCTCTGCTGCTTGTCCATAAACTTTGGCCACATTTGCTATCATTGGAATAATTCATGAAATGTGGGAAGTACTTTACTGACATCATTATTTCATAGTCCTTTGGGCAAGCCTGGTAGGTAAGTTAGTGTTATTTTCCATCTTTTGCAAGGCTATTTCTAGTAACAAACTCTTAAAATAGAGTCCAGTATTTGATAATTGATCAATCAAAATTTGATTTGATAATTGATCAATCAAAAATTGATTTGATGGTGAAACAGCATAGAGCTGGGAGTCAGAAGATTTATTTGGAGTCTAAACTCTGCTATGGACCGCCTGTATGATCTTGGGACTCAACCTTCGTGAGCTTCTACTACCTCCTCTGCAAAATGAGGCCACTAGATTGGAAACTTCAGCCATTCCATCCAGCCATCACATCTGATTATTCCTGTACAAGCCATAGCCATTTATATAATTCTGTCCAACCAAGATTAAGCACTTGTTGAATGCTGGGCACCAACCGTTCCTGCCCTGAGAAGAGAGCCAAGGCTTCAACAACAGCAGGCACTCCCAGAGTTTGACTCCAGACACGACTAAGGCCTTTAGCCCACTGTTTGCACTGTTGCTTTGGCAACCTTCCTCTGTCATTTAAAACGTGCTAGTTATGAATAAATTAAAATATTGGTTATCACTGAGATAAGACTTTCACATTTGATTGAGTTTCCAAAGATGGAAGCATCTTCTCCATGTTTGCCAATATCATCCATACTCCGTAGAAATCTGAGAAATAGTAATATTTGTATATTTGTATGATGCTTTTTGGCTTATATTTAACTTTTGTTTACATTGATCCTCATTAAAAGCATGTTGGCTGCCAAGGGAATTACTATTATATCCTTCAATTTTTTCAGGAGAAAACTGAAGTTCCAAGAGTCTGAGTTAGCTGCGAAGACTTTGCAGTAACAAGTGGTAGTGTTAGGAGTTGGTTGGCAATGAGGTAGTCAGGGCCAGGGTCCCCAACAAGAAAACAGGGAGCCAGGACAGCTAAGACAAAACTGCACAAGCATCCTGTTTTATAGCTTAGACAAGACCACAATAGCATTCTGTCTAGGAGCCTCTGTAGAAGTGACTCATGCAAAGTGACTTTTGCATAATTAACCATAAAACATTGGTCACTATCACAAGTTGAGGCAGTTAGTCTCCAGAAGTCAGCCCAAAAGACTATCAGCATGTGAACAATAACTGGATAGGTAGACGGGTGCATGATCAAGCCCTGATTAGCACACCTTAGCAACCAATCCACAGGGGCCCAAACTCAGGATGCTCAAGATAGTTCCACAAAAGAGCTTATAAAACCCCCTAGATCTGAATGCCAAAATGGCAACCCTCTTGGGTCCCCTCCCTCTCTGGGAGCTTTGTGCTCTTGCTCAATAAACTTTGCTTTGCTGCCCACCCATCTTCGTCTGGTCTGCCTCTTCATTCTTCCAAGCAGCGTGACCAAGAACTGTGGTCACCAAGGGAATAAAAATCCTGTAACAGCAGGAGGGTATGAAAGTGCAAGTCTTCACTTTTTCCACCACACAGTTGTGCTTCTATCAAAGTTTTCAACTGTCACTAAGTGAGATAACATACACAAAGTGCAAGGCAACCCAGGCAGTGCACTATAACATTTAGTTCTCTCCTTTCGTTCTCTGCTTATCATGCAAAAAGGTGGGAAAAGCACTTCCTTGAGTGGGCTGATTCATTTTTCAGTAAACCTTGAAAGCCTACCAACAGCCAAGAACTATGCCAGGCTTGGAAATACACATGTGAGCAAGACATAGTCAAGTTGCTTACTTTCCACTGCAGAAGACAGAAAAACAATTAGGGTTTACTTTCAAAAACATAATCCCGATTAGGAGAGGTATCTCCTGAGAGCTAAAGAGAGATACCAAGCCAGTCTTGGGGCAGTCACAAAGGATAACCAAGAAAGTAAATATCCAGGCTGAAATTTGGCTTTAGTAAGGCTGTGGTGATTTAAAATGTGTCCACAAATTCTTTTGACATTCCCTTCAAGAGATGGAGTTTAATGTTCCTCCTTTGGGTGTAGGCTGGACTTACTGACTTGTTTCTAATTAAAAAATATGGCCAAACTGTTGATGTTTCACTTCCAAGACTAAGTCATAAAAGACAAGTGGCTTCTGCCTTGCTCCCTCTTGGACCACTTGTTTTGGGAGAAGTCAGCTGACATCTTGGGATATTCAGGCAACCATGTGGAGAGGCTCACATGGCAAGGAACTGACACCTTCACCAATAAAAGGCAAGGAACTGAAACCTGCTGCCGATAGCCATATGAGTGAGCCATCTTGGAAGTGAATTCTCCATCCCAAGGAAGCCTTCGGTGGACAATAGCTTGAGAGACCCTGAGCCAGAATCTCCTAGCTGAGCTCTCTCTAGGTTCCTGATCCACAGAAACTATGAGATAATACATATTTGTTATTTAAAGCTGCTAAGTTTGGTTAATTTGTTACTTAACAATAGATAAATAATATGCAACAAATGGGAGGGATTTTGTGAAAATGTTTTAGGTCGAGGGAAGAGCATGTGCTGAATCAGGAAGGGAGAACATGACATGTTTGAGGAAATGGAAGCACGTAATACTACTGGAGACTCAGTTTGGGGCAGAAGGGACTGGAGAGGGGCTAGTGAGGGTAAGCAGATCCTGAAGGGTCTTAGAAAACATGGAAAGGAGTTAAGAATTCTTCTTGTGGCCTGGAACCTTTACAAAAAAGCAAACTCAAAGGTATGGTATAATTGGCAGAAAGCGTAAGTTCTTTTTACTTTATTCTACTACTTTTTCTAATAACATAATTTTTTTTTGGCTAAAAGTCTTAATGAAATGTATAACCACTGTATAGGAACTCAGAAATGTAGAAGCCACAAATTACATGGGCCTTGAAAAAGAGAAGGTTAATAACCAGTATAGCACATTGTTCTTTTGTCAGAGTTAGGAAGGGTAGTGTCCCATGGCTTCCTTTGGGAAACTCCTTTTGCAACCCTACATGTTCCATATTTCAATGAAGTGCTTGGTCCAAGGAAGAAGAAGGTGATGCTCTGGTGTAGATCCTGCTCTAGTTATCTTGGAATTGTTATGAATTATAATTGAAATGATATTTCCTTCTGGTAAGTAACTGCTTGTAATCCCAGGGACAGGGTGATCATCCAGTTGCTCTACATTTGGCTCATTTTATCATCATAGCTAAAGTGTACAGTGCTGTCACGAGATGCAAATACTGTTTGAAGTGATCATATGAATGGGCATTAGCCCTGCCCTTACCTAAAGCTCGTCTTCACATTTGTCTGGTCCACACTTTTTTTTTTCTTTTTAAAGATTTTATTTATTTATTTGACAGAGAGAGAAAGAGAGCACAAGCAGGGGAAGCAGCAGGCAGAAGGAGAGGGAGAAGCAGGCTCCTCACTGAACAGAGAGCCTGATGCAGGGCTCGATCCCAGGATCCTGGGATCATGACCTGAGCCGAAGGTAGCCGCTTAACCGACTAAGCCACCCAGGCGCCCCTGGTCCACACTTTTGTGCCATTAGGTTGGGACATCAGATGAGAACTCAGTTACTATTTTAGGTATGTGTTTTCTTCTGGCCATTTTTATCAAGAATATTTAATAGGTAGTGTATACTGGAAGTTCCCAACTCTAGTGCCACAAGCCCAGGCATTTAGTGTGTGTTAGTGAAAGCAGGTCAGGCAGTCAAGTTGGAAGGTGCATCCTGCATGCTAAAAGGCAAATGCTACTCAACTTTTGCCAGTTGTTGTCACCCAGAAAAGCAGGTCTTCAAACCCCAGAGCTTCCAATTTTTCTTCTCTCCTTTTCTTTTTTTTTTTTAAGATATTATTTATTTATTTATTTGACAGAGAGATAGAGAGCACAAGTAGGCAGAGGGAAAGGGAGAATCAGGCTCTCCGCTGAGCAGGGAGCCCAATGCAGGGCTCGATCCCAGGACCCCGGGATCATGACCTGAGCCGAAGGCAGCTGCTTAACCAACTGAGCCACCCAGGCACCCCTCTTCTCTCCTCTCCTTTTCTCTCCTCTCCTTTTCTCTCCTCTCCTCTCCTCTCCTCTTCTCTTCTCTTCTCTTCTCTTCTCTTCTCTTCTCTTCTCTTCTCTTCTCTTCCCTTCTCTTCTCTTCTCTTCTCTTCTTCTCCTCTTCTCTTTTCCTCAGTAGCCTCCACACTGGGCTTGAACTCATGACCCTGAGATCAAGACCTGAACTGAGATCAAGAGTCAAGAGTCAGATGCTTAACCAACTAAGCCACCCAGGCGCCCCCCAGTTTTTCAATTCAAGCCAGCAGCCCAAATTTTTATGTGAAATTTCCTGCTTTTTAATTGCTTAAACTGAAAATTCAGTTCATCAAATTGCATGTTAGCAATAAACAAGCAGAGAATAAATTAAAACTATACACATACACACATGGGTTGGATGTAGCTCATGAGCTCCCGGTTTGCAGTCTCTAGTATAATTAATATAATAGCTCTGCCTCCTCAAAATTCATATTCAAAAAGCAGCCACAGTGTTCTGACTGAAACACAGTTCTGTCTGCAGTTCTTCATTCACTGATTTCCCCTTACTTAATTCTAAGCTTCCTTAAAAAGGATCTGGCCTTCGCTTCCTTCCCTAGCTTTTTATTCTACCATCATCTTAATTGTCAGCTGATCACACATCTTCTCTGTGTAAAACAATTCAGATTTATGAATTATTGTCTGAGAGCCCTACCTGGGTTAGTATTTGCCCAGGATTTTTCATTTAATTAAATAAGGTGTTATTACTAATAGTTGCATTCAAATAAGCAGGGATGGATTTATTCTATTTTATACTTCCAGCTTTTGTCATGTCTTAACCAGCTATGATGAGTTGCTTGTATATTAAAGACAGTTCTCTCTATAACACAACTATATCTGAAAGATTATCAATGATAACCATCTTCTTTTTTTGTTTGTTTGTTTCTGGCTTCAGATATGGTTTAATGTAGTTGTTCAAACAGAAGCTTTGAGGGTGATTGCTCTTCAACTCTGATTTCTTTTTTGCTGTGTTGACTTTCTCCTCAGCCTCTGCAAGAATCTAAGAGTTCCTCTCAGCTTTAAGACTAAGGGGAAAAAGAAGAGTATTTCTTCCTATTAACTCTTGCCGAGTCCTGGGACTGTAATTGGACCTTGTTGGGTAAACTACTGCCATCTGAACCAACAACTATGGCTTAGGGGAAGGAATGTGCAGCTGAGCCAGGCCTGTGTCACACATCCTGCTCCTGAGTGGAAGATGAAATCCAAAGGGAAATTTCGTGTACTATCACCAGTAAAAGGGGGTGAAAAATTCTGGGAGGCCAAAATGACAGATGTCCAGGACGACAGGTTTCTCTCCAGGGTGGACATGCTCATGATGACCTAGCTTGGAAGAAGTCCTAAAAGTTTTTTCATACTTGACACACTCATAGGGTTTCTCTGCAGTATGGTTTCTTTGATGCTGAAGAAAATTTCTTTTGCTAGTGAAGACTTTTCCACAGGCATCACATAAACAGGAAGACTCCTGAATATGGATCCTTAGATGCCTTTTAATTTGTTCCTGAGCACTAAAGCCTTTTCCACAATCTACACAGTCAAAGGGTTCCTCCTCACTGTGGACTCTCTGGTGCCGAGGTAGTTTTGTATGAAAATTGAAGGCCTGCCCACATATTTTACAAGAATAAGGCTTTTTCCCTGTGTGAATACGTTGATGTTGGCTAAGATGAGAAGTCCTTCCAAAGCTTTTGCCACACTCATTACATTCATAGGGTTTCTCTCCAGTGTGGATTTTCTGATGTCGAAGTAGTGGTGAATTACCAACAAAAGCTTTTCCACACTCATTACACTCATAAGGTTTCTCCCCAGTGTGGATTCT
>NC_138372.1:53348253-53462531 GCF_054177405.1 Leptonychotes weddellii
TCTCTCTTTTTCTCAGCTTCTTTATTCTCCATCATTTGGTCTTTTATATCACTAATTCTTTCCTCTGCCTCATTTATCCTAGAAGTTAGAGCCTCCATTTTCGATTGCACTTCATTAATAGCCTTTTTTATTTTGAGTTGGTTAGATTTTAGTTCTTTTATTTCTCCATAAAGGGATTCTCTAGTATCTTCCATGCTTTTTTCAAGCCCAGCTAGTATCTTTTTGATCATCATTCGGAACTCTAGTTCCAACATCTTACTAATGTCCGCATTGATTAGGTCCCTGGCAGTCGGTACTGCCTCTTGTTCTTTTTTTTGAGGTGAGGTTTTCTATCTTGTCAGTTTGTCCAGAGGAGAATGGATGAATGAGAGAACAAAATGCTAACAGGGTAACAATGACCCCAGAAAAATATACACTAAACAAATCAGGAGAGACCTTCCAGAACGTGGTCACTTTTCTGTTCAGAGAGTTGCTGCTATTCTTTTCTTCAATTTCCTGTTGAGTTTGTAGGTGTTCAGATGGTTTGTTACCTATCTAGCTGAATTCCTGGGACCAGACGAAATTTAGGTCTCCTACTCTTCCACCATCTTGCTCCTCCCTCTCATGCACCATTTAATAAAGCCAATTAGATATTTTAAAAAAATGGTGTTAGTTCAGTGGATTTTCTTGGAAAAGGTAAAATTAGGTCCCAATTTCACCCCACACACAAAAATGAACTCCTGTGATATTAAAGATTTAAATATTAGAAGACAGTATGGGAAAATATATGTTGCCACAAGGTAGGTAAGGTATTCTTAAATATGATGCAAAAATAGAAGCCATATAAGAGAAGACCAAGAACTGTGTTGAAATTAAAATTTTAAAAATTTGTAGTCTAAAAATAGAATAAAGTTTAAAGAAACACTGCAGAGTTGGGAGCAGATATAGTTGCAATATATACCCAGAATATGTAATGAACTATAAATCATTTTTTAAAATAAATAATTATGTTTACTCTTAATATATTTTTTCCATCTTGGTAAATTGTTAATGTCATCTTTAAATTTTTACATTGTTATTTATTTATTTATTTATTTATTTATTTATTTATTTTTAAAAGATTTTATTTATTTATTCATGAGAGACAGAGGCAGAGCGAGAAGCAGGCTCCCCGCGGAGCAGGGAGCCCGATGCGGGACTCGATCCCAGAACCCTGGGATCATGACCTGAGCCGAAGGCAGACGCTTAACCGACTGAGCCACCCAGGCGTCCCTTGTTATTTATTTTTATTTTTTTATTTCTAAACTTTTTTTACTTGAGTATAGTTGACACACAATGTTACATTAGTTTCAGGTGTGCAACATAGTGATTCAAGCTCTTTATACTACTCTTCAGGATTCTTAATTTTTTCTCACCCAGGGCTCTCTAAGCATCTGAACTATAAGAAATAATTCTTAGGCTCTTAAATCCAATTCTTTAAAGATCAGTTAATGTTAGTATCCAGTTTTTCAAAACACTGCCATTGGAGCAGTTTATCCAACCGCTTAGAATTTGAAAACTAGGTATCTTTTTATCATGTGCAAATGCAAGGAAATGCTTATTTTCATTAAGGTAGATTTAGATCCTTTTTTGTCAGAAGATTTATAGGGTGCATAAATATATCTTACATATGCTGTGATTAACTTAATTGTCTGTATCTTGGCACTGTTATCCTTGTGCAACTGGATTTGATTACATTGCATTATGACTGGTAATTAAACAGAACAAAATATTATTATATCATTAGTTGGTTTTAGAAGGCCTTGAAACCTTTTTCTAAGAGCTCTTATATGTATTAAAAGCTCTCACCACTATGATCAATGCTCCTAGAATTGTTTCTGGTCACTGAGTTGTCAGGTATACATTTGCCAATTACTTGGGATTTGAGCTCAAAGGCACTGATGTGCGTTGATTTAGGTGAAGGCTTCCAATTCAACCAGGAAGAGGACCCTGGGATCATGACCTGATCCGAAGGCAGACGCTTAGCAACTGAGCCACCCAGGCGCCCCCTTCCAATGAATCTTGACACTGTCAAGATAGTGCATCTTGTAAATCTTTCTATGATGCCATGAGCAGTGACATGAGGGGTGGAAATATGTTGATTGAAAGACATGCTGGAACTATAGTTGTGACCACGATCCAGAATGTGTACAATTATGAAAAAGATAATGCCTTTCAACGAGGCCATATCCCAGTTGTATGCTTTTTCTTCTCCCACCAACACTTGTTTCTGTCTCCATCTTGAAAGTCATAATTTCAAGCTATTCTACTTTTTATCAAACCCTGCTTTCTTCAGAGAATGTAGAACTAATATGTAGAGATGCCCTATTGTATCCCAAGAACTATGTTATGTCTGATGTGTCATTTAACTCTCACAACCACTTTGTAAATAGGCTCTATTATCATAGTTTTACAGATAAGCGAACTGGGACTTAGATAAAATATATTGCTTAAGAAAAGCTGGGTAGAGAAAGTGGTTCCAAAGCTATTAACCATTTCTTTTCTACTGTGTTGCCTCACAAGAGGTTGTTTGTTTGTTTGTCTGTTGAAATTAAATGGCCCTCCTACCTTTTTTATTCCACAACCACTGAGGTTATTTGTAATGTAGAGACATGGATGTTGCATCCAGCAAGGAGGTCTATGGAACCCCCTCAAGGAACTATGAGGATGAAAGTTTAACATCTCTCTTGATCTAGAATTTGAGAAGGGTAGGCATTATTCTTGGATAGTGGATATTTAAAAAGAACTTCCCCAGGTTGAAGGAAGAAGAGTAAAATAAAAGGATACCTTTTAGGATTCACAGAATTATGAGAATTCAACTACATATTATAGTCTGTTTTTAAAGTGTTTATGTCTCTCGTTTTATTCACTAGCATACCAAATATGCCAATCTTGCCTATGCTTTGTTACAGAATATTATAAGAAGAGTATTACTGTTATTCTTAAGTCAGAATATTTAAAGGAACCCCAAAGTATCTCCTCAGGCTCACCCTATTTAATTCATTTTTCCTTTAAGGAGAGTTTGCCATGAATTTACTCATAGAATTAACATTCCTAGTGATTGTGCCCCTTAGCTTTCAGAAAAAGACAGATATTTTTTCTTTTGAAATGATTTTGAAATGATTTTGATTTTGAAAATGATTTTAGATTTATAGAAGAGTTGCAAGGGTAGTATAGAGAGTTCTTGTATACCTTTCTTTTTAGCATCCCCTAACATTAACATTTTATATAACCATGCACATTTATCAAAACCAAGAAATTAAGATTGGTACATTACTATCAATTGAATTCCAGACTTTGTTCAGATTTCACCAGTTTCCCACTAATTTCCTTTTTCTTTTCCAGGATCCACTTAATCATCATGTCTCCTTAGTAAGAGGAGACAGTTTTTAATGTTCAGTAGTAATGACAGCAAAGATGCAAAAGACTCAGAAAAAGTTGTAGTAGGTGGAAGAGAAAGTTTATTAATCAACTCCTCAAAATCCATAGACAAAGGAACCTCTGTGTCCTTCTATGAGGAAACAATATTGGAAGGTCACCATGAGTCTCTTTTCCCATTGCCCCATTATTTTACTTCTCTAAAGGATAAGATTGAGGTGAACATCATTGTTGTAGAAGACAATAGTCTCTTTTCCCTCTCTTCATCTCTTCAAGTAGTACCTACTCTTCTGTTTGCTAACTGTTCCATTCACTAAACTCTCTGGTGCAGGGCCTTTAGCCTCTGCAAGGGGAAGCCCACAGTTGTCTAGCTGCTTTCCTGACAAGTAGATGGATATGTCAGTTCACATTACCTGGGACAGAGTAGAAAAATCCATTTTGACCATTTTTTAGAGTGAAAAAGCTAATATTTTGAGATACACAATTATACCTATTTCCTGTGGGGTTTTTTAATACTATTTAAAATGAAAAGAGGACAAAAGGTGTGATTGGCTCCTTGCAGAACTTACAGCACAGGTCATTTGGTGTATGGTATTTTTTGGCATGGTGATATAAAAAATAGTCTGAATTCCTAAATATCATTTTTAAAAGCATAATTAAAAACACTTTCTGTAAAATAAAGCACTGTTATACCATCAAAATTCCTCATGCAACAATTTATTAATCATGTGTATATATGTGTGTATGTGTACATATATACATACATATTCTGACTAATACACCTCTTATATGTCTTTATGTGTGTATATACATATATATTAGTTCATACATATGTATGTACATACATGGATATATACACATAAATTTATACATATATGTATACACACATGGGTATGTATATGGGTGTATATATATGTGTGTACACATATATGTGTGTATATATATACACACATATATATCCTATACACATATATATTTTAGCCTATGTGTCATATATTAGGGTAAGCCATGCTGTGCCGACAACTTCAAAGTTGCAGTGGCTTAACCCAGTAAAAACTTATTTCCTGTTCACATTATATATGAATTGCTGGTTGACATGGGACTCAAGTCCCCAGTCATTGAGGAACCCAGGTCAACAAGGGCTCTACCACGTGGTGGTTGCACCATCTAGAACACAAGCCCTTTCCATCACTCAGCATGCAAACAGAGAGCTTGAGTAATTAAATGAGATTTCTACAACCTCAGTTACACACAATTTTCACTCCCAATTTATTGGTCAGAACTAATCACAATGCTTTACTCAACTTTAAGGAAGCCAATAATCACATCTTCTAGGTGTACAGAAGGCAGGGGAGAATAAAGTATTGGAGAAAAATTATATATAATGTCTACCACATGAAAAAAATTACTTATGTGAAAAAAATAAATGCTCCTCTGGGCATAGGTCAGGATAAGTAACACTAGCAGCTATAACAAGCAACTCCAAATTCCAATGACTTTATATAATGAAAATTTATTTTTTGCTTTTTTGACAACATAATGTAATTGGCAGGAGGTCCCTACTCCAGGCAGTCAGATAGGGACTTTAAGATCTAATGTTTGGTGATGTAGAGTAAACACTGAAAAATGACAACAATAAAGAGGGAGTTCTATTTTACTTCTGGGTTGAATGTAAGATGGATGACATGGTCAGTTCAATTACCTTGTACCACAAAGTGTGATCCCCTTTTTTTTTTTTTTAAAGATTTTATTTATTTATTTGTCAGAGAGAGAGACAGAGCACAAGCAGGAGAGCGGCCAGCAGAGGGAGAAGCAGGCTCCCCGCTGAGCAGGGAGCCCCATGTGGGACTCGATCCCAGGACCCTGGGATCATGATCTGAGCCGAAGGCAGCCGCTTAACCAACTGAGCCACCCAGGCATCCCACACAATGTCTGATCCCTTAACAAGTTAAGTGAACAGCACCCTGAAGGGGATTGCTCAACCACTAATTCCCTTAGTGCTCTGAAGTTCTACAAACTACTTTGTTTGAGGGTAGAAAATAGCATCCTGATACGTGAGCAGTGTTCTGAAAGAATAACTTAGTCATTGTGGCTTATTTAAATTGGGCAAGACCTGCCATTAAAAAAAGGGTAATTTAGAGGAGTTTAAGAAAAATTTATTTTCTCAGCTTTCCTTCTTCTTTGTTCTATTTCTTGCCTTATATTACTTTTAAACTGTTCAACCACTCCAGCATATAAAATTTGCTACTGACTGAAGTCGTGTATATTTGTTATTTCCTGTGTCCTTGATTTATATGGTCCAGTTCTTCAGCATGAATAGCTTACGGTTTGGGGCTACTTGTCTTCCCTTTGCTTAAGTAAACAAACAAAGTTATTCTAGTTCAGAACTTTTAAGATTTGTAAATAATTTGCCATTTCAAAATGAACTAAGAGCCCAAAAACTTTAACCAGGATTCATTTTAAATTATGTGGGGTTATTTAAATATGTCCTAGAACTCTGAAAAATATGTACAAATTTCTTTCAGAGCTACATTATCCTCATGGTTAAAAACTGGTTAGAGAGAGCCCTGTACTTATGTGAGGAATTCTTGGTTCTTGACTACTAGATGACACTTTGTTATAACTGTCTGTGAGTTGTTAACTAAATAGCACCAACAATCTCTACTGTGGCCTTATGGCTTCTGGATTTTCACTGTGTAACCAGAGCCATGCCACTGAATAGTTGACCAGTAATCTGGATCCATATTATTTATTGCCTCTCCTGTTGATTGAATTTAATTGCTGTGCCAATGTTCAATGTGTAAAATCACCTGATGGTAGGCCCTTGGCTGGCTCTCTTCTAGGTGCTGTATATTCACCTCCCTGTGGTTAATTGCAAGGTGGAAATTATGGTGGCTGAACAGGAACAGACCCAGGAGACTCCATTTTATAGCCTATATAAACAAATAACCTGTGTCTAGGCAGAAGAAAAATTGCCTAGAAACAATAGTTCTCCAATTGAAGTAAAAAGGGCATCATCATTAATATAATACCAAACAAAGGCAATGGCAAAATAGGTTAAATATTCATCTATAAATTCTGGGCATTAAGTGAAATGCCTTGCTAGTTCAATTATGGTATCATGCCGCCTGATACTCAAATCATTAGGTGAACTTAATAAGATAGATATAACTGAATGGTAAAGATAGTATATTCTTTTTTTCTGGTATATTCTGTATATCATCTTGTCCTCAAAAGTTACATTTAACACTAACCGTTTAATACATTTCTCATTCTGTGATACTTATGTCATCAGAGTCTTGAGAGCAGATAGTTTTTCATCTCTTCTGACTGATATAGAACCTCTACATAGGACCCCCCATCTTTACTCATTCATGGTTTAACAATACTCTACTGGGCTTATGGTCTTATATTTTGATTTATCCTTTTTGACTTCTGGACTCTTTTATGAACTATTTTCAGCTGAATAATATTTAATGATAGATTCTCGGTCAACTTTCTTATTCCTTTTTTGTGTTCCCAGTTGCAGTCTTCTGTAAAGAGGTTAGAATGAATCATGAATATGTTGGTGATTTTATTTGCCACCTGGGAGCCCTAACTTTAAAGTGAGATATTTGAGTTTTGAGCACTTAAGATTGTTGCACACATTAAAACATATTTTTGATGGCATAAATGCTTGATTTAATTCTCTGTCACATTGTCTCAGAGAGTTATTGCATATTTCCTTTACCCTATGTGTTCAAATAAGTTAGTCATGAAGTAGAATATAAATCATTTCAGTACTTCTCTAGGGCATCTTTCTTCAGGGAAGCCTGTGAAATCCTCAACTGTGTTAATATCTGGAGAAAAGACAAAGCACAGTTAATTGATAAATGCATAGTTATGAGGCAAGACTAGATGCTAGCATCACATAAAGCCTATGTATGATGCCTGCTTGTTCAGGCATATAGGACACTGCAAGCATAGTTGACTGAGCACAGAGGTTGTGTAAAATCAGATTAATATGTTCTAAACTATCCATTAGCGAGAGCTCTCAGGGGACAGACTATCATTTTAACTGCTAAAGATAGAGGGAGGAAAAGGTCAGGTGATAATTCCAGCTCTCTTGACAGAAACTTACTATGATTTCTATAAACTTTCTTTGCTTGTATTTATAACATGCTCCTCTTTATCATCTGTCTTATGGTTTGCATTACTCCAAATAACTCAACTATAAATTATTCTTCATTTTAAATTTAACTATAGAAATCCTCTGAGCATGATGTCATCTCTTGAGTGTTAAGATGGTGATGTATGTTCTTAAGATTGTATTAGATAATGCCTTCTTCAGATTATGTAGAGCAGAAAATTCCAATAACAAAAAATAGATTCTCAGATGGGACTTAATCAGTTGTGTCTCTTCACTTGAGTGAGGGGGATAAGATCACTCCATTAGAACAGATGCCAACATCCTGCTCAGTCAAGCTCAAAATGACATGGGTAGCAACGTAGGACTATCCACTGATGAGGTGTGTCTGAATTTCATCATATTGTTTTTTTATCACAAAAATGATGAATATTATTTGAGTGTTAAGTTAAATATCAGCAGTCAAATTTTAAATAACCCAGCATGAGCACAAATAGTCATCATGATTACACAAAGTTCTTGGGCTATTGTTAATATTCTCCACATTTTCTTGACCTTCTGGATGCATAATATCATTCAAACAAACAAACAAAAAAAGAATCCTAAACCAGTATGTTAGGTTGTCAGGTTCAGAAAGAAGAGAATAATGATAATGGGTTTTGCCTGAGCTTGGGTAATTCCTAGCCCTCTTGGGAACTTGCATTGTGCATGAACCAATTATTTTCATCCATTCCATTATACATTTCATACTTTCTACACTTTAGGCTCTGGGGATATGGAAGTGAGTAAGTTCTGTACTCTGATTTAGTCTGAAATGCCTGTGTGCATTCATTCAAAAAAATTTATTGTGCCCTAACTGTAGATACTAGGAAACAGGTACTTGGGATACATTAGTTAAATAAAGATTTTAGCCTTTATGGAGTGTACATTTTAGTAGGGAAAGGCAGAGTATGAACAATAAACATAATGAAAAGTAAATTTTATAGAGTGCTAGAAGGTAATTGTATTTAAAAAAGGAAAGAAACATGGTAAAGAGAATCAATAGTATGCTAATGAGGAAGCAGGGAGGAAAGACTTGTAGAGGTTGCAATTTTAAATGAAGTTGTTGAGATAAGCCACAATGAGAAGGAGACATTTGATCAAAGAATTGAAGGAGGTGTAAGAGTCAGCTCTGTGCATAACTGGGAGAACGTTCATGGAGAGGGAACAGCCAGATCCATTGCCTTAGGGCAGGAGAATGTCTGTGTGTTTGAGCAACAATGAGAAGGGTTAGTGTGGATGGAGTGACTCCATCCCCCATGTGAATATGTGAGTGTCTTCTAATGCCCAACCCAGTTTCTGTGGGTGGATGAGTTGGATACAGTTAGCCTACAACATGTTGAAAAAGGAACCAATAAATACTGAGCACCTAGTATTTGTACCTTATGTTTTCTTACCTCGTCTTCACATTAATCCATTGAGAGTGTTATTATAATCCCCATTTCACAAATTGGGGTAAAATGCATAGATAGGTTCTAGTACCAAGGCAACAAAGTGATCAAGTAATGGGGCTGAGATTTGATCCCTCAAATCCTGAATTCTTTTGACTACACCATCCAACCTCACTAATAGTCATTACTTTGAGGTTCAGTTTCTGAAAATTGAACCTCAGAGCAGCCACAAATACCTAAGGTTGACTAAAACTCAACTCCAAGCCTAGTAAGTAGCGTCCTACTGGTTAATAGGGCCAGAAGTGACTGTGACTCCCACTTGTTTTCTGTCACTCACCTATTTCCCAGCACTCCTTTCCCTGTTTACAGGAAGAGAAGTTGTTGAAGGTGACCTAGGTAGACATCACAGACATCAAGAGATGCAGACAACTATTTCAAACAACCCACCAAAGAGAGCCGTATGACCAGTCTGTATTCCAATTAGTGTCCCCTTTAGGTCACATTCCTGAGCAGTCATCTGATAACATCTGCTTCTTCCGCCCAGCATGTAACTGTTGGAGTGTTCTGGAGCAGACAGCTGGCACCCCCAATAACAAACCCTTGTCAGCAGCCAGCTCCCTCCATTCCAAAGATTGGAATCTACCTAAAATATAATGTATTTTAACTACAAATGGAGTTCTTAGCATGAAATGTGAATGTTTATGCTGCAAAATTTCATTTCTGACCAAGCCTGAGATTTGTAATCCTTCCTTCCCTAAGGACATAAGTTGTCTGTTCTCTGATAGACGTTTTTATTACTTGCACTTGACCTTCTCTCTTATTACACAGAAAAATACTAAAAATTTTAAGATTACAGTTTACCACACACACACCTACACACATTTACTCAGTCATGCTCTATCTTACTTCAGATAAAATACGCAAAATGTCAGTGTAAAACGTAATGCAACAAGGTGAAAGTTGAATCCACTGACTGCTATGTTGAGGTTTGGAAAGGAAAGCAGTAGCAAGTAGATCAATGGGAAAGAATAGAGAGAATTAAAACCAGTTTTTCAGAGGGCATGTTATAGGTAGGATCCTGGGCCCACACACTTAATTTCCCCCATGAATTTGTGCTACTGTGGGAAGAAAGTGGAAAAGCCTATAACCTGGAGGCCTCCTTGAGGTCAGTTTTAGCACAGTGTTACAAACAAAAGAAACACAAATCCAAGTCTGACTGGGCTTTCAAAAAAAGTGAAATCTTGACTTGCACATTTGCCTGTATGGGAGACCAGAAACACTGAGTACCCCTCCCTCCTGCAGTGCGACGAGCTTGCAGCTGAAGTATTGCAAACATACCTTCTAAATGTATTCCTAAGATAACAGTAAGAAAAATCCCCAATGGCAAAAGAAAAGGAAGAAAGAGGAAAAAAAGGAGAAAAAAAGGAAGGGGAAGAGGAAGAATGAGCTGAAACTCGAATAATGAACCCTGAATGGTAAGCAAATGGGTTACCTGGGATTACCTGGCAGCTGAAGGTGGGATGCAGAGACCCAGCTGCAGAAATAGAACTTGAGACTTTCATATTAAGTCCAGGCCCTCAAAGTGGGCTGAAGTGGTCACAGGTCATTACCAACCCTGCCCCCAGGTAGAAGATAAAAATCATCTTGGGAGTAAAGCATTCCCATTTTGGCACCTGAAGACTACCGCACAGCAAGTCCCTCCCCCAGCCCCCGAAACTGGTTGACATCTGGAAAGGACTATTTAAAAACCTCTGGCTTCTAATGAGTTATGATTAGGATTAATAGGAGGATCCATCCTGCAGGGGAAGAACTGAAACCCATCTGTTGTTGTTCCAGAGACATACCTGAGCTCTTTGGACCTTGCACATAATAGTGATCAAGATTTGATGTCCAACACTTAAGGGCGCCTGGGTGGCTCAGTCATTAAGCGTCTGCCTTCGGCTCAGGTCATGATCCCAGGGTCCTGGGATTGAGTCCCACATCGGGCTCCCTGCTCGGCAGGAAACCTGCTTCTCCCTCTCCCACTCCCCCTGCTTGTGTTCCTGCTCTCGCTATCTCTCTCTCTGTCAAATAAATAAATAAAAAATCTTTAAAAAAAAAAAAAAGATTTGATGTCCAAAAGGATGAGGAAACCTAAGTCAGCAGAATCTTTGCTAAAATTCTGTCACAACAGAATTACATTATTAACCACAACAACAGTAATACAGCAATAATAGCAAATATTTAAGAAATGCTTATTTTGTTCCAGGCACTGTCCTAAGGAAAAATGTACTGAATTATTTTAACAAACTCTGAAAAACCACATATTGTCTTTATTTTATAGATAAGGAAACTGCAGTGCAGGGAGGTTACATTCTTGTCCCAGTTCACATGGTTGGTAAGCACCAGAGCCTGGCAATATGGATCTGTGCTAACCCTAGCATATAGGCGGAACTAAGTAAATAGTATTTATTTCAATTTCTTTTTTGTTTGCTGATCTATTGAACAGTCTTGGCTGAGCTGGAAAGAAACAGAGATCACCTTATTTTCTTCTCAAAATCTTCTAGCTCCTAGGCCCTTTTAGAGCCTGGGCCTACCCCAGTCTGCTGCCTCTTACCTATTGGTGGGCACTAGCCTTTGTTCTTGGCATTGCTGTATGTCCTAGTGTACTGCAATGTCGCAGATCATTCTCATTCAGGGACTTTGGAGGAGGAACTATTCTTTTTCATTAAGAGTCCATAGGATTTTCACAGGATAAGTGATAATGTGTGAAGCACCACAAATATAAAAACTGCCAGCTTTCATAGTTCTAAGTAGTATGGTAACGTGAGAGACAAAAATGACATTTGTTATGAATTGTAATCACCTCTTTAATCCAAGCTTCTTTAAGAGATAAATTTTTGGAATTGTTATTTGGGAATATT
The DNA here is from genome assembly GCF_054177405.1 of Leptonychotes weddellii. Taxonomy (NCBI): domain Eukaryota; kingdom Metazoa; phylum Chordata; class Mammalia; order Carnivora; family Phocidae; genus Leptonychotes; species Leptonychotes weddellii. The sequence continues at coordinate 53,360,109 of NC_138372.1, forward strand.
CTAGGATAAAAACAGATATTCTAATTTTTTTTTAATTTAAGAAAGAAAGAATTAAAAACTTGAGTCATAGGTAAATCATTGCCTAGCATATACAAAGACTTAATGCAAAGATTTATGAACTAGCTCGATAAATAAATCACATTAAGCTTGTGGCTGCTAAATTAATAGCAAATAAGAATAGATTAAATTTACTTGGAAATAAGCCTTTTGGAAAAAGTTATGAAACAAGAAGCTTACCTGTCCTTTCTTATATTGAACATTTTTGAGAATGGATTCAATTATTTAGTAAATCAGAGTGAGATTTTGTAGAAGATACAACCTGAAGTTAATATAAATATTACATTTATCATTAAAACAAACAAAAAAACTTTGAGGCAGATGAGGTAGAAAACCACCAAGATAATTAATTTCTTTTGAGTGTGATATAGGCTTAAAATGCAAAATAATAATAATGATTTTTTTTAAATAAAATTATTAACCTTTTGTATTGTGCATTGCACAAAGCCCTAATATAAGAGCACTGACTTTTTTGAGCTAAATTAAGAATCAGCTTCCTAAGCAAACTCCCCCAAAGTGCAGGTGTAAACTAATGAACAGTGGAGAGTTTATGAGCCTTCATCCAAGATAATTTGTTCTATTAAAATAACTGGGAGGCCTGGAACTCTGAAGAATGTTTGTCATTTTTTAAATGAAATCACTCCTATTTTTGAACAATTTCAACATTCCATGCTACTATTTTTGTCTCCAAATCTGACTCATCAGTTAGAACCTAAATATTATTTTTAGGTTATAATTCTGTTTTAGATTAAAAAATTATATTGGATACAAACTTGGACTAGATATATTATCCCATGCCAGCTATTTCTTCCAGTTATACTTATTATAATTAAAACCCTTACTATTCTTTTTCTAATGCATTTTCCCATTAAAAAATCATTATTCTAGGTGATGAAATACCTACTTATACTTGGATGTTATCATCCTCTTCGGTCTATTATTATCAAATGTTAAAATATTACTTCCATTTCAAGAACTTCAGTAAGAAGACAACAAAACTGGGGGCTTTTTTTCATGAAACCAAACAGATGCCTATGCTTAAAAATGAAATTTAAAATAATGGAAAGTTTAAATTGGAATCCAAATAAATAACTCTAAATATTTGCCTGTGCCTTTATTTCTCTAGTCTGTGCTAAGAGAAAACCCATAGAGAAAGATAGAAGAGCAAAACATAATAAAGAAACCTTTAGTCCATATATTTCACTTTAAGAAGTTACATTAACTAGCTGTCAGTATTCAAAATAACATTGTTTCAGACTCACAAACTTCTATAATCTTCCAGAGGAATTTATTCATTAATACCAGTTTTGTGTGTGGTGACAATGTGATAATATAATCTGGTATGTTCTAGAAACTTTCCTTTTTTTCCAAACTCATTTTGACATCTACCCATTTAGATATATTGACATTATCATCTCAACTTTTATTTTGCCATAACATCAAATTCTCATATCAATGTATGGCTTATGTTTATAAAAGAATTTGAATTTATTTTTCTTTTTCCTATCATCCATATCCACACCCACTGCACACCTAACATTTGAATAATGACTTGCAAAATCCTGATAAAGACAGGGAATAGGAGAGGTCCTAAATAAGGAAAAGGGTAAGAGACATGTTGGAAAAAGGAAAAACACCAGTTGAACTTAAACTAATATGCAGATTATGATTATAACTGACAAATAAGTTGTCCATAAAGGCAGAACTCTTCTACTCTTACTATCTGTTTACATGAGTGTCAATGCTTCAGAAAGAAAGGATGTGCCAGGAAGAAATATAAGTGGTGGTCATGAGTTTGAGAAAAATTTGGGAAAACGAAAAGATTGGTATGTGGCCTATTTCCCAAGATGTTTTCATGGACAAAGTCTGGGTTGTAGGAAGAGAAGGTTATTGAGCTAGAGACAATGGTAGAGGCAGAGGTGGAAATAGAATGAGAGAGATTTACAGAAGGCATTCAAAGAACCCATTGTATTTATTAAATACCAGAAAGGGATTTTTATCCAGAGCATATTTTTAAGACCTTCACAATCATTAATAAATCGACAAGGGAAATACCCAGGGGAAATTGTCAATTTTATAAACAGGCCAGACACAGAAGAAAACCAAATCATCAATAAGAAAAATTCTCAACTCCACATTTCAATCAGGAAAATGTAAAATAAATTAACAATGAGATACCATTTCACACCCATAAGGACGTAAAAAGCTAAAACATCACAAATGTTGGTATAGATACACATGGAAGAAACTCACACATGTGAATATAGGATGTGTATGTCGTCTGACCCAGCGCTTCCACTCCCAGGTATTTATCTTAGAGAAACTCATGCTGATGTGCTCAAGCTAACATGTACAATGGTGATTTTTTTCTTTTTCTTTTTTTTTTTTCTTTTTTTGCAGTGCTGCTTATTATAGTGAAATAAAATAACTTTCTCTTGTCAGGGGACTGACAAATTATGTTTTCTTCAAACTATGGAATACTCTACAGCAGTTAAAATTAATGATGTAGAGTTTCATGTTTCAATATGGATAAATCTCAAGAGATGTAATTTTGAGTGAAGAAAACCAAGTAGCAAATCATACATATAATATGAAAACATGTATGTAAATATTTTAACTCATAAAACAAGAGGATACAAATTTAATGGATGCATATATATGTAGTAAAAGTATAAAAACATGCATGGGAACAGGACATACCAACTTCTGGATGGGATTACCTTCGGGGGTGAGCATAGGGGAGAAAATGAAAGGGAATGGGTTAGGAGGTGCGATTTTTCTGTGATATTTTCTTTCCTTAACAAAAAGGAAGTTGAGGAACTTCCAGTGATGTGATCTTGGCAGCAAGGTCGATTTTTAATCTCCAAAAAATTCCTCCTGAAAAATAAACAAAAAAATTAGGATAGCAAATGAAAAATCTATTGATAACATCTAAATAAAACTAGAAAGAAAAATATTTCCATAAACTTCAGATTATGAACACGAATGATAAATCACCTACAGCAGCAGAATAAGAACATGATCAAAGCTGGATGGTAGGAATAGTGAGAAATGAATGGGCACAACCTGTGTACTCCACAAACCAGGGTTTTAAAATTTGCCAACAAATACCCACCTCTAAGAGAAGAAGACCCTACATATTCTGGATGGAAACATAGGAAGACAAATCTGAGAATGACCCGTGAAACTTGGAAAAGTCCCCGGGGTCTGTGAATTAAGAAAACTTCACACAGGTATGAAAAAAAATTAAAGGTCTGAGCTAATTTTAATTTATAGTTAAACGACCACACAGTTGAGCCACCGGTTAACTTCCATTTACAAGTTCAATGACAGAACAAGGAAGTAAACAGAGAAATCCAGAATGTAAAGCATTCTATAGGACAACTAATCCAGTTTCTACAAGTTGGTGTCTGAGGGGAAAAGGAGGAAGAGAAAGACTTCTCTGAATTAAGAGATATTTGTAAGATGTAATCAACTGAAAGTGGGGATCTTGTTTGGATTCTGATTCAAACAAATCAATGGACACATTTTCCAGACCATTCATAATTTGATTTTGGACTAGGTATGAGATGATAGCAAAGAAATATTGCCAATTTTATTATGTGATAATAATACTTTTTTAAAGGAAAATGTCCACAATTTTTAGAGATTTATATTGAATCATATAGGGGTAAAATTTTGCTGCCTGATATTTGCTGTGAAATGCATAAAGAAGGAAAAATGGAAAGAGCAATTTTTTTAAATAGGTTAAGTTATACAAAGCTACATTAATTAAAACAATGTGGTACTGGCATAAAAACAGACATATAGACCAATGGCATAGAATAGAGAGCCCAGAAATAAATCCTTTTGCATATGGTCAAATGATCAGCAGCAAAAGTGCCAATGGAGGAAAAAGCAGTCTCTTCAACAAATGGAATTGGGAAAATTGGATATTCACATGCAAAAGAATGAACTTGAATCCTTACCTTAGATCATATGCCAAAAATTAAGTCAAAATGGATTAAAGACCTAAGTGTAAGACATAAAGCCATGAAACTATTAGAAGAAAACATAGGGGAAAAGGCTTCATGACACTGAATTTGGCAAGGTTTTTTGTTATGACACCAAAGTACAGAAGCAAAAATAGACAAGTGAGACTATTTCAGATTTCAAAACCTCTGTACATCAAAGAAAATAGTCAATAGAGTGAAAGGCAACCTTCAGATGGGAGAAAATATTTGTAAATCATGTATCTGGAGTTATATTCAGAATACATAAAGGACTCCTACATCTCAACAGCAACAGCAATAACAACAACAACAAAAAACAGCCTAATTTAAAAATGGGCAAAAAACTTGAATGGACATTTATCCAAAATAAATATACAAATGGCCAACAAGTTTATGAAGAAATGCTCATTGAAAGAAAGCATTAAAGAAATGAAAATTGAAATCCCAAAGCAAGATCACCTCACACACATTAAGATGGCCACTAACACAAAAACACAAAATAACTAGTGTTGGTGAGAATGTGAAGATATTAGAATTGATGGGAATGTAAAATGGTGCAGCCATTGTGGAAAAACAGTATAGAGGATCCTCAAAACATTAAGAATACAATTGCCATATGATCCAGTGGTCCCACTTCTGCATATGTATTCAAAAGAATTGAAAACAGAATCTGAAAGAGATATTTGCACACCCATGTTCACTGAAGCAGTATTCACAATAACCAAGAAGTGGAAGTAACTCAAATGTCTATCAACAAATGATTGTATAAAGAAATTGTGGAAAATACATACATTGTAATATTATGTAGTGTGAAAAAAGAAGGAAATCCTGTCACGTACTACAACGTGGATGAAACTTGAAGACATTATGCTAAGTGAAATAAATCAGTCATAAAAAGACAATTACTATATGGTTCCACTTTTCTGAAGTATCTATAATAGTTAAATTCATAGCAGAAAGTTGAATTGTGGTTACCAGGGACTGGGGAAATGGAGGAACGAGAAGTTGTTCAAAGGGCATAGAGTTTCAGTTTTGCAAGATGAAAAAATTCTAGCTATCCATTCCATAACAATATGGATATAGTTAGCACTACTGAATTGCACACTTAAAAATGGTTAGGATGGGGGGCACCTGGCTGGCTTGGTTGGTGGAGTTTTTGACTCTTGATCTTGGGGTTGTGAGTTCAAGCCCCACGTTGGGTGTAGAGATTACTTAAAAATAAAATCTTTTAAAAAATGGTTAAGATGGTAAATATTAAGTTATGTGTCTTTACTACAATTAAAAAATAGATTGAATGAATATGACAAAAATTTGACAATTATCTTGGTGGTTGGTATATCTTATACTAGCCTCTAACTTTGAATTTATATTAAAATGTTCATGACTTTTTTTCAGAAAAAAAGAAATTTGAAATATGTATTGCAGTGCATTAACATCTGTTTATTTAGGGCAGGAAGTAATTGGATGTTTTTGTATGCTTGGAACATTTCATGATTCAGAAGAAGTAATGACTATAGAAACTTGACAACATTGAACCTTAAGTTTATTCAGTTTGAGTCCCTGGGTCCCAATTCCAAATTATTATAAGAAAGGAAATCCTGTACTAATCAACAGTGACCAGTGGAGAAGTTCACATAGTTCAAACAGGACTGTATGAAGATGATGATCCAGAAAAAGTGATCCGGGCTTTGAAGAAACTGAAAATGTTTACTATAGGCTGGAAGGGCAGGAAGGATTTTCACTGTAGATTAAAAAACCAAACACAAATGGGTAATAAGGTCTGGATGCATTTGGCTATCACAGTTTGATGCCATTATCCACTCATGCCACTAATAAATCCTGAAACTCCTATGCTATTTTTTTTCACTTTCTTGAAAGACGAAACAAACAAACAAATAGGGATGCCTGGGTGGCTCAGATGGTTAAGTGTCTGCCTTCGGCTCAGGTCATGATCCTGGGGTCCTGGGATCAAACCCCGTGTCGGGTTCCCTGCTAGAGGGGAGCCTGCTTCTCCGTCTCCCTCTACTGCTCTCCCTGCTTGTGCTCTTTTGCTCTCTCTGTCAAAATAAATAAATAAAATCTTTAAAAAAAAATGCTCGCAGTCTTCCAAGGTATCTATTGCTATGCCCTGGTAGCTAAAGATGATAAATGATCTTTTCTTTAGGAAATGCTAAAAACTTGTCAGTTATATTAATGATCCAGGCAAGATGAGCTTTTACACAGTGTTATTACTGACTACATAAAAAGAAGAAATTGAATGATATTATATTAGTGATGTAACAGGACAGATGGTATCTACACTTGTGGTTAACATGGAATAATGTATAGGGCGCCTAGGTGGCTCAGGCGTTAAGCATCTGCCTTCAGCTCAGGTCCTGATCCCAGGGTCCTGGGATCGAGCCCCGCATTGGGCTTCCTGCTCAGCGGGAAGCCTGCTTCTCCCTCTCCCACTCCCAGTGCTTGTGTTCCCTCTCTCACTATGTCTCTCTCTGTCAAATAAATGAATAAAATCTTAAAAAAAACATAGAATAATGTATAAACGTGTCAAATCACTAAATTGCACATCTGAAACTAACACAACATTGTGTGTCAACTATACTCATATTTAAAAAAAAAAGCAAAAATTGATAACATCAGCATCAAAACAAAATTGCATTCCCTGAATCAAATAGGTCATAAATGACTATCAAAGCCCCCCCCAACCAATTACTGGGGAAATCTGCCCTATAATTTTATACCAACTCTTTATTGCTGCTCTTTATATTTTTGCATGGTTAAGAGAAGTTTCTGAATATGACCTATAAAGATCTTTTAAAAAGTTTATTATTTACTGTGTATTTTGAAATAATTATAGATTTACAAAAAGTTTCTATAATGTAAAGTCCTTGGGTACCCTCATCTACTTTGTCCCAATGGTCACATCATGCATTAACTATAGTACAATGTCAAAGGCAGGAAATTTATCTTGGTACAATGTTGCATATAGTTCTGTGTCATTTTATCATTTGTATAGATTCCTGTAACCAGCACTGCAATGAAGATACAGAATTCTGCCATCACCACAAAGGTCTACTAGTGTCAGAATCAAATGGAGAAGGCTTTTTCTTTTCTTTTTTTCCTTTTATTTGCCAGTTTCAAAATGCCAAGTTATACTCTTCCATCTTCTGATATCAAATGTAGAAATCTTACCTCCCTTTAAGTTTCTTTACTTTTTTCACTTATAGTTGTCTTGAATACTTCCTCTACATACATTGAGGTCCACATCAGAAAAATATTGTACTTTGCACTGATGCTGCATGAAGGAAACTGTTTTCCTGCTGGCTGGTAGTGACAGTCCCCCCCACTGACCTCTGGTATCACTTCTGTGGAGATGGGAGAGTGCCTTCTTACTGCCAGGCGGAGACGGGAGCCCAGGTTCCCAGGGGACTTCCACTGACACTGTCAGAAGAGGCTTGCTACTGCTGGATGAGGATGAGAGTCCCATCTCCCAATCTGGCTTCTCTCTCACCACACCTGGGAAAGGTAGAAGTCAAGGATCCCCACCCAGCTTTTGCTGACAGTGATGGGACTAGAGCTGCAGTTTGTTCCACGGTGCACTTCTGCAGTTATTATCTAAAAAATTCATCTTGCTAAGCTGCCCCTTTCCTTGTCCTTTGCTAGAAAGAACTGGATTTTATGAGGGCTCTAATTTGTCAGTTTCCATTGTTTTTTCCAGGTATGGCTTCTCCAGCACCCAGTCCAGGATATAGGAGTCCAAAAGGTAACCCAGGGAACTGGCCACCATGATCTTTCTTGGGTTCTCAGGTCCACAGTTAGTCAGCCTTCTTCTCCTTACCTGTCAGCCTTCTTATGTTTATGTATCACATCCAGGACTTTTGCGTTCACTTAGGGGAAGGAATAGGGAGAAGTGCATCTACTCCATTGTGGTCCAGAACCAGACACCTAGTGAGATTTTAGAACTTCATGAAGTTTAACTTTGTCCAGGCATTTTTTGATTTGATTAAGCATTAAGCAGCTGTGAGTAAACATTTCTTTGTCATCTAATTGAAGACAATAAGAGACATGACTTATGGTGGAGTTACCACTTCACACCAACTCTAAAAGCTAAACTAATAAATTCAGCATGTAGTGGCTAAGATCAGGCACCTGACAGGTCATCTTCAAAGAACAATGTGATTTCCTTTGGAAACCAGTAGCAACAGGGCTTGACTGTGGCCTAGATATGTACTAAAATAACTAAAGGAAGAAATGTATGAACTGATTATTAATGTGAAACCTCAGAAGGGGGAGTGCTTCAAACCCAATTTTAATACTTTCCATTTCAACATCATGAAGTGAGAAAATGCCCTGAACAGAGGAGTGGATTTCCCAATACTGTATTCTTAGACACTCTATCCTTAGGCAGAAAAATGTATGTACTGGGCTAACATAATTTGACCAACTCATCCCTTTTGTTCTGATTCCACAAAAGGAAATAATTTTACACTTATCTATTGGACTCCTTGTCAAGTTCTTAGAGAAAATAAGATGAGAAGAAGATTCAAACATCTGATACCTGCGGCAACTCTATTTCTCAGTATAATTCTTTAAATTGGCATTCTCACCAGTATCTCATGAGTTTTGATTAGTGTGACCCAGTCCCTCATTTCCAGACCTTCAAAGCTGAGAAGTAGATAATGAAAAAAATGAAAACAAAGGCATTCTCTCACATAACTACAGTACTATTAACAAAATCAGGAAAATTGATATTGATAAACACTTATCAAATTTATAGCCTATATTCAAATTTTATCAATTTTCTCAGTAATATTCTTCATAGCTATATTTTTCTCTCTGACATAACCCTGGAATAATTTTTTTCTTTAAGAAGTCTAGGTTCCTTGATAAATAGAAATCAAGATCTAGGTATTAGGTGTGTTCAATGCTGTCGTAACTTTTAGATAATCTCTGTGAACATATCTAGCATATGTACATGTACATGTACACACATGTATGGCTATATCTATAATCACTTCTAAATTTATTTATCTAGATAAGTAAATATTAAAAATCATGAGTTTATAGTGATATTTTCCATTTCAATTCAATACCAATGTTTCTTCTCTTCATATTTATAACTTTCCCTTAAAATACTACTCCCATTGCTTTTAACATGTTTACACATTTGTTTAAACAATTTTAATACTGCTAACCCATATCATTGCAAAAAGCCAACTTACTAACTGAAGTTCAGTATTTGTTTAAAGTTTTTGGTAAAATTACATGCAATGAAATGCATAACTCTTAAGTGTACAATTTGATAATTTTTGGCAAATGTTTACACCTGTGTAACCTGCAACCCCTCTACTTCTGCTAAGCATGGAACAAAACCACCCAGGGAAAAGTCAAGAACATATGCAAGGAGGTGATTATAATGATTGGTCAGAGGGTTTTATGTATTTTTTTAAGATTTTATTTTTAAGTCATCTCTACACCTAACGTGGGGTTCAAACTCACAACCCCAAGATCAAGAGTCACATGCTCTACCAACTGAGCCAGCCAGGCAACCCCCCAGAGAATTTTAGTGAATCAAGGAGAGGAGTAAGGACATGGGAGATGGACAATGAAAAGGAGATAGAATTAGTGGATTTGAGATTCATGCAGGGTTGAGGGATAACATGGGACATTTTCTTATGATGTGTCATATCTCTGTGACAACATAGTGACTGAGACAATAGAGGTTTATTGTCAAAATATGAAAATATATTGAGAATTCATTTGCTTTTGAATAATCCTAAGGGCTACTTTTCCCTGGGAACAGCTTTCTCTCTTGAGGCCACTTACAGATTAGTGCATGCATTTATAAATTGCTTTCTACATTTGCTAATCTTAACATGAACGTGTGAAATAAAAGAACACAAAACTTGTCTTATGGTTGTTATTATTTATTTTAGATGGCAATTCAGCACTTCCTAGAAAGATGCCATTCAGCTTTACAATTTTAATGAACAAATGCATCACCTTCTAATGAGAGACTTTTGGTCCTGAAACTTGACTGAGAAATTATAGAGTCCTTTTAGAATTTTGTATTCTAAAATAATTATAGTAAGTTATAAAGATCCCTCTAAGAATGTAGTGTGAAATATAACTAGGTTTTCTTCTATCTTGCTTAATAGTGGACAGTATTAATTTTTCCAATTTAAAAAGAAAAAAGATGTCAAAATCACTTTATGAAGCCAACAGAGTCCATTCCAAAATTTCCATATAGGTTATTTATTTTTAGGCTTCAGTTAATAGAATATTTTTGTTTTGCTTCAACTTTAATATAACCTAAAATATGTACATATTCATAGCCTTGTTTCATTTATGTAATTTATATCACCTATATGAAAAACCCTTCACTAATAATCCATGACTGGAGCTGTTATAAGTAGAAGTAAATGGTCACTCACAACACATAAATTCAATCTAGAGTTTATGGACAATAATTTCTGTTTATGTATTCTCTTTATTGCTTCATTAAACAAAATTTTATATTTGTACTACCATATGCTTGGATTAAAGATAGCCTTCAAAAAAATGAATGGTGCAAGGACAGCTGGTATATTTTCTCAGAAGAGTTTGCATTCTATGACCTAAGAAAGTTCATTGAATCTCTTTATAGTTCACATCTCAATTGGTAAAGTGGGGTTGGTGGAGGCAGTGACCTGAACTATTGAGTTTAGAGATTTATACAAATTGCAGATTTTTTTTTTTTTGGTGCAACATGGTTTTTGGTCATTTCATTGCTCTATATGTATATAGAAAAGTATATAGAAAGGAAAAGTATATAGAGAAGGGGAACAAAGGGGAAATATATGTATCACTTTTAAATTTTATGTCTCAAATGTACCAGTAATTATAACTGAGATGTAAACTGGAAGGTTTAAAATAATCGCTTTTTTCTCAAACACACTTTCCAAATTTCTGTTAAACTCTAAAGGTTCTTCTCTGTGTGTATAGTTCTTCTATTATTAACAAATACATTCAACACTGAATTTCAGCAAAGAAAGGGGTGAGACAGAGAAAGGGATGGAGGTAGGAAGATATGTTTACCAGTAACTTTGAGCAGGTTTATTTAATCTTTTTGAATCTCAGATTTCTTACCTATAAATTGAAGACAACAAAATCTATCTTGAAAAGATTGTAATGAGAATTAGAACTAAAGGTAAAGAATTTAATATTACTGGGGAAAGAGAAGGGACATAATAAAACATCCTTACTATTACATCCTGGAGTCAGGGAGCCTGTGTCCTATCTCTGACTATGTGAGTGGACCTGTTCAACTTTGCTTTTTCAACAGTAGAAAAGAAATAATACCTGTTTTAGCTATTTCACAGAGTTATTAATAGAATGAAGAAAAAAGTAATGAAAGTACCTATATTTGTTGTAAAGTGCTATAGAAATAAATGAAATTAGGTTTACTAAAGTTCTATTGGAGTTTTGAAATTACTAGTTTATTTGTTTTTTGTATTTGAATAGAGTTGCTTAGATTGAAATTTTAAGAAATTACTAGATATCAAACATACACAGTCAGAGAAGCAGTCTTTGTATCATTCTCCATTGCTTTTTTTTTTTTTTTTTGCTTTTCTTAAAATTTTTAATTAGTTTCAGAGGTGGAATTAAGTGATTCATCAGTTGCATATAACACCCAGTGCTCATCACAATAAGTGCCCTCCTTAATGCCCTTCACACAATTACTGCATCCCCCCTACCCACTTCCCCTCCAGCAACCCTGTTTGTTTCCTAAAGTTCGGTATCTCTTATGGTTTGCCTCCCTCTCAATTTTCATCTCTTTATTTTTCCTTCCCTTCCCCTACGTTCATTTGTTTTGTTTCTTAAATTCCATGTATGAGTGAAATCATATGGTATTTGTCTTTCTCTTACTTATTTCCTGTAACATAATACACTCTAGTTCTATCCATGTCATTGCAAATGGCAAGATTTCATTCTTTTGATGGGTGGGTAATATTCCATTGTATATATATACCACATCTTCTTTGCTTTCTCACATGGCTGATAAGCAGCACCACCAGAGTTGACCTGATGTAGAGCTGAGACCAGGAATTCTTGGCTGCCTCTCATTGTTCCTGGTCTGCCCTATGACACCTGCTGTGTGAGATTCCCTATTCTCATGTTGAATTTCATCCTCTTGCTCATTGCCTCCATAAGTTACTTCTTAGAAAAAGCAAAGAAGAAACATTAACTTTGAGCATTAAGGAAAATGAGTCATGATGTTAAAAAAATAACATCCTTTTAAGACTTTCTGCAGCATGGTCATAAATATGGTCACTTTTTGTGATAAATATTAGAGGGATTTATCTATTTATTCCCATATTCTATTCTGTATCTTTAAGAAGCCCAGTCTGCTATATTTTTATTAGCTTTCTCTTCTTCAATTTATTTGTCAGTGACTTTACATATGTGTTTAGAAATTGTGATTTTATTTTCATCTATTTCATGAAACTTTGCCTCTGTTGCAAGATTTGCAATTGTACTTGGTGCTGTAATTACTTGGCATTATATTACCATTATATTATCAGATGTTCTCAGTATCTGGCAATCAGCAAGAAACAGATAAAACAGTACATAATGGGAGAAAATAGAAGCTAGTGATTAAGTCATCAGTGAACATGTATGTGTTATTAAGACTTCTGCATCCCTATACAGACTACAACTGCAGAGAGTCAAGATATACAGAAGATTACCTATAACCTATGAAACAAGCACTACTATTATTATGCTCATTTCACACAGGAAGAAACTGAGGCTTAGCCATGTTCAAGTTGCAATATTATAAAGTTTTGTAAGTGACAGAGTCAAGGATTGAACCTACATCAAACTCTGACCTCTAAAGACATCATAGTAAACCATAAAGAACTTCAATTTGATTATGTGTTTTTAAGGAAAAACAGAGAAACAAGGTCAAGGTGAAGGTCAATAAAAACTGTTAATAAAATACACAATTGTGTGATCAACACCATTAATTTTGCATGAATTCAGAAAAGGATATTGGTTTATAGAATGAAAGAAGATGGGGATTGTAGAGATAATTTAGTATTATGCAAGGCCGGTAAACTGATTGTCCCAAACCACATAATCTTAGTGATACAGATGGGTTTTAAAACTACAACTCCTTGCTTTTTCTAAGATAAACTTGTGACAAAATAAAAAAAATATATCTTATTTGTGAGATTCAAACTTTTTAATAATGTACATCATGAAGTTAGCCCAAACTGGATAACACTAACTTGATACTATAGTGATGCAGAAGAGGTGGAGAAAAAATTAGAATGATTCAGCCATTAAACCTGTCTATATGGAAGCTTTAATGTATATCAGACACTATTGGGTCCTGTGGATGCAGAATTAATGAGTAGCTCACAGTGTTAGGGAACAGAGAAACATTTACCAACAAGGATAATGTAATAAGTGCAATTTGAAAGGTAAATCACGAAATGTTGTGGGCACTCAGAGTGGAGAGGGATTAATTCAGCCTAAAAGATTTCTACTGATCCTGTTGTGGTGTCTCACAGAAGAGATGAGATTTGAGTTTAACAGGCATCTAAGGGGCTGAAGGCTATGCCAATCAGAAAGAACAGCAAAGGTATAAGATCTCATACAGCAAAGTGTGTTAAGGGAATAGCAGGAAATTCAACAAAACTCCAAATATTTATGCAAGAGCCTCAGAAATATATTTTGAAGAATTCTTAGCTTGTAAAAATCGAAAACCATTCTGTTCAGAAAAGCCTTGCTAATTTCAAATTTTGCTTAAGTAAAAAATATCCTTTAGAATACATTTTCACTCTTCCAGTATCAGCATTAGCAGCGTCTCCATTGACACTTACATTTTAATAATTGTCACAAGCTGTAAGTGTTGACCACCTGTGACTAACCACAAACTCTCATCATATTGGTTATAATTTTGCCTATATGTCTTTGAAGAAATGTCTAGACTTTGTCAGACTATTTACATTTCAGTTATGAAATTCAATAAAATAAGAGGGTAACAAACTCAAATAGCACTGACTAATGTGAACTGATGCAATGAGAATCTTTCCAGTTCCATGAGCAAAAAAATCTTCCCCGTATGGTATCTGCTCTTTGCAGTCTGTTCTTTTCTCAGAATAGTTACCACTCATAAAGCTTTTTTTTTTTTTTCATACAGAAAGCAAAACTTTCTCATTCCTTAACATTTGTTTATGCCCCAGTGGAATTCTTTTCCTAGGTTCAAATTTGTGTGAGCCTGGAGGACATCTATATTATAATACCTTACATGTCTTACATGTCTTCCTCCCAGACCTGAATAGATTGGATCTTGAGGGAAGGGATGAAATCTCACCCATGTAGTATTTCCAGTATCTGGTATTTTTCAATGAGAAATAGATGAATAAGAATAAGTGAATGAAACTAGAGAAAGCCCCACTGATCTGAGTATTGTGAATCTAGAAGAAGTATAACTTAGATGTTTAAGAAAAGAGATTACCTGAAATGTTGGGATTTTATGGAGTCAAAAATAACCCTCTCCTTTTTACCCACTCCTGAGTTTGTAAAGTAAGACACATAAAACAGATGGACATTTCTTTTTTTTTTTAAAGTAAGTTATATTACTGATAAACTGTTTAAAGATAATGATTTAAATTTACAGTAAAAATAATTTTCCAATACTTTATCTCAGGATTGCATAGACTTATCTCCCAAGTTATCAGCATAGCTGGACACTACAGAGCCCTCCCATAGGAGTCTCCTTACTAGTTGGCAAAGAGAAAATTAGATATATTTGTTCATTCTAGAAATACTAATCATACACCTATTGTGTTCTAGGCAATAGAGCTATGATGTTGAATAATTTCTGGGCTCACAATGTTGGATGGAAGTGAATAGGTGATTTCAATATAGCATAATGTAGGGCACTAAGGGAGAACAGGAAGAGCTCAAAGCCTGGACTTAGAAAACTTCAGGAATGTTTCCTATGGGATATCCAAGATGTGGCTTGAAGGAAGAGTAATAGCTCTCTAGTAAAAACGAATGTTCCAGACCAAAAAAAAAAAATAATGAAGCATAAAGAACCCTTTTTTTAAGTGATTGGAGGGTAGAATATGAATGGACAGAGAGATGGAGGGAAGGAAGAAAGAAGAGAAAAAAAGAGTATGAAAACAAGGCATAAAAGGTTGGTAGAGGACAGTTCAGGAAGGCTTTGCAAGCAATTTTAGGTACTTTCCACTGGACTCTCTCCTAAATGTAGTAATAGTTAACTGAATGGTCTCCAGCTGGAGAATGACATGTTATTTTGTCCACTTTGTGAAATATGTTAGGAAAGATGGCAGGAGGATCATTTGGGAGACTTGAACATCAGTAGAGGCAGGAAGATTGGAGAGAAGTAGACAGATTTGAGAAGCATATAGGATGTACTGTCAAGAGGAATTGGTGGCAGGTTAGCTGAAGAAGGAGGAGTCAAGCCCAATGCCATTGTTCTCTGGCCTAAGTGGAGAGTTGATGTGCCATTCTCTAATCAAAGTAAGATGGGGGGTCAAAGAGGGTGATTTAGGCCTATGATAATGAATTAATTTTTAGATTGATGAGTTTGGGGAGTCTGGGGATCATTATTGGCAGTAGGATATACAGAAAAATGAAACACAAATACAATCTGGGCTGGAGATAAAGATTTGAAGAACATTAACAAGATGGTAAGTTGATCCACATGTTGACATTACAAAACCTAAAATGGAAGAAATACTGAAAAACTAAAATACTCCACTGAAAGTTAACCCAAGATATAAAAATGATTTTGAAAAACAGATCCTTTGGAGAGTAGTTTTTACAAAAGATTCAAGTATTCCCCATGGGCAGTTATACAGCAATCTATCTGCAAAGGTACATTTAGTATGTAATATGGGCTAATTGCTATGGATTTATTTGCTAATGGTGGTTTTGGTTTGTTTGTTTGTTTTTCTCAGTTACAACTGGAAGAAAATTTCTCCCATGTTCATCTTTGCTCAGTATATGATTTGGAACAACTCACTACAATTAGCAACTGCAGTTCAGAACATTGCCAGGATTGAAAAAGCAAATTGGGACATGTCCTACAAATTAAAATGCATTGCCAAGTATCTTCAGGGTGCCTTAGCTCTATATGATTAGCTTCCCCATTCATCATGTGTTCATGCAGAATTTTACCATTCTGTCTTCAGAGAATACAGGTGCCCAATAATCAAGATGTAACTGAGTTAGAGGTTTCTACTGCTGGAAGAAAACTTAGAATCTACAAAAGCCAAACCTCATTCAAGAATTATATATCTTGGAAAAATCTTTAAGGCTATTTGGGGCAGTTTGCAACTGTGGGTAAAGATCCATTAGTGAGCTGTGAAATCACTTTGGTAGGTTACTACTTGCTTGTTTAAAAAACTGAAATAGAATAAAAATAGAGGAAAATAGACTAGAATAGAAAATACCAAAGCATGTCACACATAGAACAGGTAAATATTGTTTTGTGGAAAAACAAGCATGGATAGGAATAGAGAAGAAAAGCGTTTTAGTGACAATAACAACCTGAGTAAATGTAGGAAAGTAAGAAAAAATAAGGAATGTGTGGGGAATATCAAATGGTTCACGATAGTTATTGTTGAATATAAATGCAGATGACTTCTGAGAGATAAAACTGGACCATTACTGGAGCCCATATGGCATTGGGTCGTGAAAAATAGTAAGGAATTAATATGTCATTCAGTAGGCAACAGAGAATCATGGAAGGTTTCCGATCAGGGAATCAACATGATGGAAAGTTTAATCCTAGAGCTTTATGGAAGGTCATCCTGTACAGAGATCAGGTAGCATTTGTAGCAATAATTCAGACATAAGGAACTTAAAATCTATATGTGCCGAATTTCTTCCTGACTCAGGGCTTTCTATGGGATGTTTCCTTTGTCTGGATGCTCTCCACCATAGCTGCTACCACCACCTTATGTTTAAGTTATTTTCTTCTAGTCTTTCATATATCAGTGAAATTTCCTGACCTTCAACACTAGGTTAGGATATAGATCATACTTACAACAATCAAATAACTAATGTGCGATTATTTAGTTTCTGTATCATCTGGTAGAATGTAAGGTCCGTAGCAGAGGGAATTTGTCTTGTTCAAAGCAATAATCTCAGCAATTAGAGCGGTGCCTTTTACACTGTTGATTATTAATAATTTTTTTGTTGAAAAAATGAAGGAGTGTTGATAGTGATCACAGAAAGAAAATTAAGTGCAGAGGACATTGTAAAGGAAAGCTCAGCAGGACCCAGGGATTTACTAGGTATTGAAGCATGGAAAAGGAAAGAGCCAAAGACTCTCATTCCTCCTTTCAACAAGCATTTGTCCCATGTACTGTCTATGTCAGGCACTGTGCTGGACCCTGGGAAAATGGAGATGAGTAAGATAAAACTTCATAGTCAGAAGTTAGAGCAAATTCTTATATAACACTTACTATATGCCAGGTCCTGTTCAAAGCACTTGATATACAGTAACCTGATAACTGCACAGGGAAGGGACTATTATCATCCCCATTTTATAGATGAGGAAATTAAGACAAAGAGAGACAAATAACCTGCCTAAATTCACTCCAAGTGGCAGAGTAGGGATTCGGTTCCATTTTCTTAATTACCCTGCTTTACTGCTTCTCCAGCCTGAAGCAAGGAACACAGACAGGTAAGCAGATTGTCACAAAGTGACATACTAATACATGCATACACGTGGTCCAGAAGTAGCCCAGAGAATAAGTGTAACTATCTAATAGAAAGGGAGGGTCAAAGAAGGCTCAATAGGGGAAAGGGACATGGAACTGAGTTTGGGGGATAAATTGGAGTTTGCCATGTGGGAAACATGATGGAGAGAGCACTCTAGGTGACACCTCTTCAAGATCAGAAAGTATGAAATAACATGATGTTTAGGGGGACCTACAATAAGTTTGGAATTTCTGGAAAATTCCTGGAAGCAGAGGACAACAAATGAGGCTAAAGAGGTTAGTGGGAGAGGTTTGTCTGCTATCCTAAGGAGCTGAGACCTGATTCTGAAAGCTGTAGGGAACACAGAAGCATTATAAGCAGGAGGGGTGGGTAGCATAAATACAAGATCAGACTCGCTTATTAGAAATACTACGAAGCTGATAGACTGAGAGGGTGAGCTAGAAGCAGAAAGACAGATTAGGAAGCCACTGTAATCAGCTGGGCAAGAGATTCTGGGACTAATTTAAGGCAGTAATAGTGGACACAGAAAAAAAAAGGATCTATGTATGCTGCAGAACTTGGAGAGGCACTGGATGTTGGGAGAGAAAAGGAGAAAGTAAGGTCTTTTCAAGTTTCTTGACTTATAACATCAGACAACTAAAGGGTGGATGGGACAACCAACCAAGGAGAGGAGGATTTCAGAGATTAATGATGGTGGATTCCATTTGCAGCATGTGTCATTAGGGATAGCCTGACTTTCTGTGTAAAAAGTGTTATATGCAAACAATGAATCATGGAACACTACATCAAAAACTCATGATGTAATGTGTGGTGATTAACATAACATAATAAAAAAAAGTGATATACTCAGTAATGCGGGGTCTCCACTAAGTAAAATGTTTGAAGTTCATCATGGAAGCCATGAGTGTGAATAAAGTCACTGAGAAGGAACAAAGCAAAGATTTGAGGGCTGAACATAGAACCTTGGGGGAGTGATCATAGCAGGGGTGGGAAGAAGAAGGGGAGCCAGGGAAGTAAAGTAAATGTGACCAGAGAGGCAGGAAGATATTCAGCCAATGCATCACACATCACAGAAGCAACCTCCCCATGACTGCCATCTGGCAAATTCCTGCATTTGTTTTTCCATGCTCACTACTTTGGAAAGGTTTCCTTGATTGCCCTTTTCATGTAAATGATTCTTGTCCTTTGTTACCAACTGCTTTGGAAAGGTTCCCTACTTTGGAAAGGTTTCCTTGATTGCCCTTTTCAATGTAAATGCTATTTTTTTTTCTTCTTTTAATTTAATTTAATTTTATTATGTTAGTCACCATGCAATAGATCATTAGTTTTTGATGTAGTGATCCACGACTCATTGTTTTCGTATAACACCCAGTGCTCCATGCAGTACGTGCCCTCTTAATACCCATCACCGGGCTAACCCATCCCCCCACCCCCCTCCCCTCTAAAACCCTCAGTTGGTTTCTCAGAGTCCATAGTCTCTCATGGTTCATCTCTTCCTCTGATTTCCCCCCTTCATTTTTCCCTTCCTTCTCCTGATGTCCTCCATGCTATTCCTTATATCCCACAAATAAGTGAAACCATATGATAATTGACTTTCTCTGCTTGACTTATTTCACTTAGCATAATCTCCTCCAGTCCCATCCATGTTGATGTAAAAGTTGGGTATTCATCCTTTCTGATGGCTGAATAGTATCAATGTAAATGCTTCTTGTCCTTTGTTACCAACTGCTACTTGTGTATAACTTGCATTTTATAGAAACTATCCCCTCACATTTCTGTCTGAACATCTGTCTTTTTTTTTTAAAGATTTTATTTATTTATTTGAGAGAGAGAGAATGAGAGAGAGCAAGCACATGAGAGGGGGGAGGGTCAGAGGGAGAAGCAGACTCCCCGCCGAGCAGGGAGCCCGATGTGGGACTCGATCCAGGGACTCCAGGATCATGACCTGAGCCGAAGGCAGTCGCTTAACCAACTGAGCCACCCAGGCGCCCTGAACATCTGTCTTAATGTTTGACTGTAAGCATCTTGAGGACTAGAATAATAATCACATTTCCAATAGAAGATGCTTAATAAATGTGTGTTGAATGGAACACTTTGGGGAACACTAGGTACCATTTAGACTCCCTCAGAAAGGGCCAGTACAAAATATGTCTAATTCTATTCCCATTTGATGTTCCTAGAGTATGGTTACTTGCAGTTCTCAAAATAACTCATGTTGATCTCTTGTCCTGGAAAACTCATCTCCTATTAATTGCCTAGTAAAGTCCTATTAATCTTCTTTCAGAGCCCAATTACATCTTCCAGGAGGCCTTTGTCACTGCCAGCCCAGACATCAAGGCACCATCAAAGCCCCCAGATGCAAAAGTTAATCATCCTTCTTCTGCACAAACTTTGTCTTATGCATATTTCTGATTGCAATTTTTTTTTTTTGCTCTGACCACACACTGTGGTTCTGATGCGTTTATCTCTGTGTCTCACATCCTAAACTGTGAGCTTCTTGAGTGAAAAACAAATGTCTTGAACATCTGTGGCTCCAGCAGCTATCACAGAAGCCAGCACATGGTGGGTTCTTGGGAAATGGGTGAGGAATTGGATGGTTCACATCTTGTGGCCATTACGTGGACTACCACTGGAGGGCACTAGCAGCTCAATCAGACTGGAAGTGCTTGAGGTGTTCCCACAGGCTGAGACTTGGGGCAAGGCTGTTTGTGAAGGTACCAGACCTCAAGCCTGGACTTCTGTATTTCACCAGGGCAGCAGGACAGAAGGTGGTTGCTCTTACTTCTGCCTCAGCTTCTCTGCACTGAATACCTTATTGGATTTCTAATTACCTTCTCTGCCTCCATGCTGACATACAATGTGTTCCGCTTACCACATCAGGTGGGTCTAAGGAACAGCTTTATTCAAGTCTTCTTAGTATATTGTACAAGACCCTGTGCACTTGCCCAACCTGCCTCTGCAATTGTATGTCTGCCCCTGGTCCTGATCTTCCCCGGTACTACAAAGGCTCAAGAAACGTTTGTTGAACTGTGAAGTCATGATTTTTCCACCAGGGGCCATTAGGTAACAGACTGAGACTAGTGATTAGTTCCAATGATCTGGGCAAAATAGAGGAGGGCAAAAATGAGGAGACCCTGAGGTCAAGCTAAGATTTCTGAGGTAAATGCACACTTGATTACCTAGTAGCTGGAGCCTTATCTGACCTTAAACTGTTTTTACTGTTTAATCCCTGTGTGGAGTCATTCAGTTTTTAAGGTGCTATTTTAGTTTATCAAAAATTAAATATGTTCTCCCCTCCCAAATTCCAGTGGAGAAGTATATCTGTCATATTAAGATACTGTTATCAAGTTCAATAGCCTTCTTGTCAAAAGTTTGTTGCAGTTAGTCACTCAGAATTATAAATATCTTTAGTCTCAGATGTGGTTGTGTTGGAGGAAGGGAGAGTGAAAAATGAGGAGGAGAAGAGTGGCAGTTGACTTTTTAAAAACTGCCATGTTAAGTGTTTTGAGTTGCTTCTATTGTTCTTCCTCAGGGTTTGAGGTTTATTGGAAATGCTGATCTGAATGGGTATGGCCCCATGTTGGTAAAGTTGAGGGGGGTGGTTGGTGTTTTTCTTGGCCCTGTGTTCATATTGTTTCTCCTGCAAGGGATAGTGGTATTTCTCTTGAAGAACTATTAATAACTTATTTTCATCTTGTAAACAGTGTGTGTGACTGATGGTGTTTCCCTCTGTGCAGTGGTTGTGTTTGTGCAATGGCTGAAAGTTTTGTCTCACTTCTAGTAGACTCATTTTTCAAATTGAAAAAAATAGCAACCATTATTGAATACTTAATACATTCCAGACACTGAACCTATGTGCACGTAATCCTCACTACTTATAGTAATTTATGAATTAAGTTCTACTTTTATCTCCATTCTATGGTTGGAAAAAACTGAGAGAGGAAGAATTGAGTAAAGTGCCCAAGGGTTACTCAGCGCTAGTTCTTTGTGATGCCAAAGTTTGGGTGGCAGGTATGACATTCAGACCACAAATACAGATAAATATAAATTCTCTCATTTATTTATTTATTTATATTATTTTTAAAAGATTTGATTTTTTATTTGACAGAGAGCAAGAGAGCACACAAGCAGGGGGAGCAGGAGAGGGAGAAGCAGACTCCCTGCTGAGCAGGAAGCCTGATGTGGGGCTCCATCCCAGGACCCTGAGATCATGACCTGAGCCAAAGGCAGACGCTTAATTGACTGAGCCACCCAGGTGTCCTTATTTATTTATTTATTTATTTATTTATTTTAGAGAGAGAGTGAGAAAGTGCATGAGTGGGAGGAGCAGAGGGGGAAGGAGAATGAGGGGAAATGAATCTCAAGGAGGCTCTGCAGAGCCTGATCTGGGGCCAATCCCAGGACCCTGAGTCCTCTACCAGAGCGGTAACCAGGAGTCTGACGCTCAATGGGCTGAGCCACCCAGGCACTCTTCATTTATTTATTTTTATAGAATTAACCAAAATTGTTCTCTAAGTTTGTTTTGCCAGGGTGGTAGAAAATTCAATCTAAATCACTACTGGAACTCACCATACCATGGAGCTGTGTTAAGGTCCTAGAGTTAGTTGTAGGTAGTACCACATCATCTAAGAGGCAGTCATTGGTCTCCTTACTGAGTACCAGTGAGATTCTCACTGTTCTAGACTATAATTTGATCCTTCTGACCTGGCCACCCTCCTGTTCCATCTCACATTTGAGTCTTCAAAGGGGATCTTTGGAGTTTAGAAGTTTGGAACTCCGGTGCCCAGGGTGCCACTCTCATGGCACATCAAGGAGACATTCCCGTCATGTGCCACCTCCCTGGAAGGCTGTTTTTGCTACTGAACAATGTGTGGTCCCAGACTTTGACCCTTTTCCTGAGTTTCTCAGAATTCCTCTCTACTCTCATCCTCAGGGTAATGGTAGTATAGTTTCTTCAACAGGCTCTCACTTCACACCACAAAGAGTCCTTCACTTTAAACACTTTTTGTTTTCCACTCTGCAAAAATCCCAGAGGCTAAGAAATAACAAAGGTCTATCTGTGAGATAAGAAAGTACAGGAAAAATAAAGGTAAGCTAATATTCCCATAAATTGTTCTGGCACATGCCTTTTTTTTAAGGTTTATCAGATGGGTTAGCCTGAACTGATATGAATTGGCTAATGAGATATAATGAGTTTTGATGGCTGTGTCTTTCTCTGAAAATCCGTTTTATAGAACCCATTGCCAGGAATAGTAGTGTTTCTCTTAAACCTCTGATTTATTTTTCTGTTATGGATACCCTGAGTCATATGGCAGACATTTCCCTTCCTGTAGGTCTTTTGGAGACATTTTGATCAGCTAAGTGTCTGTGTATTCTAATATTCCTAAGAAATACTTTCTAGGCTGAAATTTTTGAAATAAAGAGAGATTTGTTTTAAAAATACCCACATTATCATATATGTCAGGACATGGTGGGGAGGGAAGTCTAATGAAAATGGTCTCTGATTCAGTCTTTTAAAAAGAATTTTTAACATTTCTCTTTTTAAATATCTAGATTTTAGATTTTTATGTTTAACTAAGAAATATGGTGTTAATACTAAGTAACACTTGTTTAGACCTGATATCACAAGTATATATATATATATATATATAACCCAAGAACATATAGTGCCTTCATCTTTGTTTCTTAAGTATTTGCTTTTCCTCCATGGAGTTGTGGGAAGGGAAAGTCAGCCCAGAAGGCACAGAATGGTGCCTTCCAGCTGGAAGCAAAGCACAGTATGGATTTGCATGTACTTACACCTCCTCTGCCCCAAGGCAGCTCCACAGACTCGAACCTCCCCACCCTTCAGAACAGGAGAGAATTGAATTTATTTCCACTTAAGTTCCTGGAGGTTGCCATGTTCCCCGTGGGCACTCAATATTGACTAAATTGAATGTTCCCTGTATTATCTTCCTTTCTCTCTTTTTCCTTCCCTGGTCCTCTGGCTATTTCTTGGGGCCTTGACAATTTATATATAAATATATATTATATATATATATATATATATATATATATATATATATATGTCAGTGTGAGGCCTCTCTATTTTAATATCACTTCTTCATGTTTGTTTGTTCTGTGTCTGGGTCTTCTCTCAGTTTCTCTTGGAATCTGCCCCTCTCTGTTTTCTTTCTCTGAGATTCTCTCTCTATTCTTCCACTCCTCCTCTCCATCTCTCTGTCTCTCTCTCTATCATACGTACATGCACATACCTTTCTTTATTTGTTTTTGCTCCCCTCCTAGAGTTATCATCTGAAGGGGTTCAGAATAAGCCTCCCCAAAATGTGCTACTTTGGCATGTAGATTCTTTGGGCTCAAGTCAGTCAAGGCCCAAAAGACTCAGGAAGAGCTTTTTACCATCCTCTTAGCTACCTACAAGAATTTAGATAGAGGGCCTAGTGTAGGAAGAGAGCAATCACCAGATATAACTACAAGGAATATGGGGCAGGGTGGTAAACTGGGGGGGAAGGAAGTGCAGGAGGGCCTGAAGACCAACATTTGTTTACCACACATTTGCTCTTCCCATTTTCCCATGAATTGTCTTTCTCCCCTTTGAGGTCTCAGACTCCTACCCCCTTCTCCTTAGTTCAGGATGACATATAAGCCTTACTTGCCTGACTGGTTGGGGGTCTCATATTGTTATGGGACTCTCATATGTATGCAATTAAATTTGTTTTCCTCCTGTTAATTTTTCATATGTCAATTTAATTAGTAGACCAGCCAAAAGAACCTAGAAGTTTAGAGAAAAAATTTTTCCCCTACACATCAAAAATCATTGCCTTTTTTCAAGAAATTCGACACATTTGAAGATTTTTTTATAAATGCTCAGAATAATTAATTTTACACTTTTTCCCCTTAAAAAGCATTTTCAGTCCCTAAATGTGAGAATGCGGGAAAAGTGAATTCATTTATATTAACCACAGTATGGTCTAAGTCATGTAGAGTGATTGTGTCAGCTCTCTTCTGAATTTTCTGTTTGCAGTCTGCCCGGACAGCACTGCATTCCTCTGCTCTTTCTGACACAAATACAGCGACATTTCACCAGGCGTCTATTAGCCTAGAGGGAATACTAACTTCCCCCTTCCCCTAGAGTTTATATCCCATTCCAGTAATTTGGCCCCAGATACTGGCACAGAAACACTGGTTGCATAAAGTCCTTGGAGCCTGATACTTACTTTTTGTCCTCTGTGCCTCCAATTTTAAAGACTAAAATGGGACACTGGTTTGCTACGACTTTCCTACAGCCACTTTCCGGGGAAGATTTAAAGGGTGTGATCAACCTCCTCTGGGGTTTCACACAAGTTACTGTACTGCCTTGGGAATTAAAATTAATCCTCCAAACATCACTGGTGCCTGGAAAGGTAACAAACTAATTGCTATCTAAGAGGGTATATGGAGGATTGAACTTTAAAGTGTCCCTGGTATGGATAGACTATAAGCAAAACCTCTGCCCTTATGTTTAGGAGAAAAATCATATTTTCTTTTCCCTTTAAGCTCTCATTATTGAGAGCCTAACATGTGCCAAGCACTTTTTGCAAAATATCTCATTTACTCTTTAGAGCAACCCTGCAAGTTAATATGATGACCCCCTCCCACCACCAATTTGGCAGATGAGAAACTGAGGCTAAGTTAAATGACCTGACAAAAATCATAGTAGGGTTGAAACTTGTTATGTATGAGTATGAGTATTTTTATGTTATTGAAGTCAATTTTTATGCCTAGAAAAGGGATACACAAGATTTTTTTGGTGCACAATTAATATTTAATTTATTTGAAATCCTTATTTTTCTTAAGCTTGTATGTTAGTTTACAAATTTAATTAAGAACTCATAAATCTAGCAAGTCTTATCATTATTTTGAAGGAATACTTTACAACTTAATTAAATTATTTGAATATTTAGCCACATTTATCAATGTGATATATTTTTATTTCCTTTTTAAGTACATTGTATGACTTAACAATCTTCCCAATAACTTAAGTAATTCTTACAAATCTAATAAATTAAATTTATAGATATGGTGAACTGCAGGCTCTCTTAAATGTTCCAAGTGAAATTTCAATCTGAAATTATAAGTCTAAAGCAATGAATCAATTACTCATTTTTAACTTGAAATTACAAGGTTAGGCTGTTTTTCTAATAGGCCTAATTTTCTTGACCAGTAAAATAATTAAACTTCAAAAATAAGCACAGATTCCTAAATGCAGATATTTTAGGGCTAACTTTTATATTTTGGTTTTCTTATACATAACACTAAATTTTGCTATCATTAAAAGATAAGGACACGATATCTCCCCAATAATTTTGTTGTTACTTTCCTAAAGTAATTTTAGGGGCTGCCTTCTCAGTTTTCTGGGGTTTCTTAAAAACATGACTGGACCCTTATCTGCTTTATCTGTAATGCTGTTGGGACACATTGAGCCTTATTTATGTAGGTCAATTCTCTCTATGGTAGACAGCTTTCTAAGATGACCCCAAAGATTTCTGCCCCTTGGTGTACACAACCTGTATAACCATCTCCCCTTGAGCATGGGTAGAACTTGTGAATATGAATTATCACCCCTGCAATTGTTATGTTACATGGCAAAAGGAGTTTCCCAGATGTAATGAATTTCCATATGTAATGAATTTGAGTTCATCAAAGAGGAAAAAATTTCCTGGGCGGGCCTGATTTAATCAGGTTCAGGTGAGCCTTAAAATAAATGAGAAGTAGTGACAGCACTTTCCTGCTGGCCTTGGAAAGGGACTTTCAAGCCTCAAATGAGATCATAGCCCTGGGTGACACCTTGGTTTCAGTCTGATGAAACCCTGAGCAGAAGATCCTGCTAACGCACTCCCAGAGTCTGCCATAGGAATTGTGAGATAATAAATTTGTTTTGCTTTAACCTACTAAGTTTGTGGTGATTTGTTAGAAATGGATAAAAAAACTAATACAGTCTCTAACTGGGGTGCTCTCACCATCTGTGTGCTTCAAGGTCAAATTTTACATACTTAAATCTTCTGTTTACTAACAGAGATCTGAACCCACTCCCACCACCACCACCCCCTAGGCTGTTGTCCCTTGATAGAATTTTGCATCATTTGCTACCTGAGATATTTAAATATCTTCCTAACTACAAGAACTCTGTCGAATTTCTAAGTTCCCGTAGATAGTGACTTGAGGGAGCTCCTCTGTGTTTCTTATATTCTTCCTGTATTTGGGCCATAACTCTTCTAGACAGTACAATGACATCCCATTAAATTCTGTATATCTTTCCTCATTTTGTCTAACTATTCCAATGTCAGTTTCTGGAAAACACTAGATTCCAAATCTATGATTCTAGAGTCAGACTCCTTCTACTCTTCCTTTTAGTAAACAAGGATAAGCTAGGTTTTGATGAACAGTCATGAGTGCTGAAATGATATTGAGATTCCTATTGTCCCTCACCATCCTGAGAGCATTCTAAAATTTCTCTGACTTGTGCTTCTTGGGTTTTCTCTCGTTTCTCTAACAAGATAGTAATTATATTCTAACATCATCACTTACTTAGTCCCTCAAAAATGTATAATAAGCCTTCATCAAGCAATCCTTAAGTCCACTTGTGCATTTATTCATTAAGCTTTTCTCTTAACAGTACAATGATAGCTGATCCATAATGCAGAATACTCTGAGACGTACCAAGCATAAGAGATAAAATTCCTATTCCATAAGACTTTATGACCTAGCTGGAAACAAGGTATGGATACAAAAAAAATTCATAGTTTTGCAAACAAAATAATTTATGTTAAGTGATACATGTTAAGTGATATCACTGGTAAAAATAATAAGTGGAGGTATAGATGAGGTTAAGTTAAAAAACTTCATGGAGCAAGTAGAGTTGAAGTTCATTTATTCATTCAACAAACATATATTTAGAATTGCTGATGTGTCAGTCACTGTGTTAGGCTCTGAGTGTCCAAGAATAAGGCACAGTCACCCTCTTCATCAAGCTTACATTGTAGCCAAGAAAACAAAAACATAAGAAAAGTATGAGGACACACACTATGATAAACACCATTACAATGGTGTATACAATATATAATGCAAAGCAAGTGGAGAGAGGGATTGGGCTGGAGATGAGAATGGGTGGAAGTCTGTGGTGAGGGACCATTTCAAGAGGTGATATTTTTGCTGAGCCTGATAGCCTGAATAACACTTGCCTTTTGTTAGCCATTTCCTGCACAACAAGAACTGCCCCCAAGCTCTTTACACTAATGAACCTCATATAATCCTCACAACAACTTCATTCGATCAGGGATATGATGGCAGTGGGGAGTAATTCCTGAAGAGGACGCTAAAGTCATCCTGTCACATCTTGTCTTCTCCTCCACCACTGCTCCAGTCAAAGCTATTCTCATCTCTCTCAGACTTTCGCTGAAGCTGCTCTCTCAGCTGCCGCCATTGCCTTACACCTGGTCTCTTTGTGATCTTTTAAAAACACCAATCAGATAATGTCAGTGCTCTGAACAAACTTTCCAGTGGCTTCCCATCTCACTTGCTTTAAAACCCAAGGTTCTTACCATGGCTTTCAAGATCCTACATGGTTTTTAAGATCCTACAAGATCTTCAACTCCTATGACATCATTTCCTACCACTCTCTCCTGACTCCATCGCTCTACAGCCCCCTTTCCCTCTCTTTGCTGCTCCTCAAATGTGCCAAGAATGCTCCTTGCTGATCCTCCTGCCTGGAACACTGTCTCCCAGATATTGGCACACCTCACTCCCTCCTCCATTCAGGTCTCGGATCAAATGTCATCTTCTCAGAAAAGCCTTCCTGACTAGCCTGTGGAAAACATTACCCACTCTCCTTTCCAGTCCCACATCACTCTGAATCCTTACCCTGCTTTCATCATGACTTTTACTGGATATTTTCTGTCTTCCTCAATGAGAATAAAGGACTTGAACTTTATACAGTTCTTTATCCCCAGTGTGCAGCACAAAGGCTAGCACTAGAAGCTCAGTAAATATTGTTGCATTTGTGCATTCATGAATGAATGAAATGACTTGTCAACGTCACACTCTGGGTGTTTGGCAGAGCCGGCCTTTGGATCCAGTCTTGCCTAATTCCAGACTCCAAGTTCTTAAATACTTCTTACTCCTGAGGAAGAAGAGGAAGAATAAGTTGACACTGGGGAAAGCTGGAGCATAGAGGATGTGAGAAAGACTTCAATTTCCTGAAGGTGAAACTAGGAAGATGGTTTGGGACAGACCAGGAAGGATCAGGAAGTCTTGAAAAGAAGCTCACAATTTCCCCTGTGGACATGGAGAGAAGGCTTGCAGCCTGGTGTTAAGAGCCCCTCTAAATGCTAATGGTAAGAGCTTGAGACTGTCTGAACTGCGGAAAGGGCATTTATATACATTCTAATGGCACTCAGATTTTTTTCATCTCCATTAGATTTCTACAGAACACTGCAATCTAAAAGGGACCAAGTGGAGAATTTAGTAAATAGATTCCTTCTTGGTATTTTTCACACCTGACTTGGTATAGACTTTTTTTTTAAGATTTTATTTATTTGACAGAGAGAGAGTGTGAGCACAAGTAGGGGGAGCGGCAGGCAGAGGGAGGGGGAGAAGCAGGCTCCGTGCTGAGCAGGGAGCCCAAGGTGGGGCTCGATCCCAGGACCCCGGGATCATGACCTGAGCTGAAGGCAGACTTTTAACGACTGAGCCACCCAGGCGCCCCGGTATAGACTTTTAAAAGCTGAAGTTTCACATTATGGTTGGATTTGCTCTCCAATCTCTTTTGGTGATCATTCTGCATATTGTTAATCATAATTATTATACTTCTTTTTTAATGCAAATATGTTTATGTTGTCCCTGGTCCCTGTTGAGCCGCATCCTTTTATTTTTATTTTATTATTATTTTTGTATGTGTGTATGGTGGGGTAGGCAAGGGGAGAGGTGAGTCTCAGGTTTCTGAACCCATACATCCTGGTATTTCTTATGGCCAGGGAAATAATGGAAGATGGTTTCTTTTCAGTTCAATTCTAGGTTCTTTATATGATGGATTTTGTTTATTGCTCTTGATACTTATTTTCCAATGAAGTCCCTAAGTAATCTCTCTCTGTTTTTAAATTTCCAAAGTTTTGTTATCCTCTCTGGTGCATTAGAGAATATGAATGTGAGCTGCCTGATTTATGTCAGCTATTATTTTCTATCTGGGTGGCTATGCTAGGTTTCATAATATGCCAAAGCTCATATTCAAATACAGACTATAGACCAGCATGTAAACAAGAGCAGAGAAATATTTTCTTTCTTCCACTGAGTAACTCAAAATAAGGGTGGGAAAAGGCAGCTTCATATGGGTTTAATCCTGGCTGGAAAGCAATGAAGCAACAACACTGTCTCTTTCGTTTTGGTAGTAATCAAAGCATGCAAAGCTGTGGCTGTTGACCCTTTGAAAAGCAGCAGAACTGTACCATGTATCCTGGCAAGCAGCACCCTGGCCTTTTTCCAAGCTGAATAGAGAACAGCCCCAACCAGCCCGCTGACTGAGCAGGAAAAGCAGCAGCACCGTTGTGTTGCAGGAGACGCCTAAGAGGGATGAAGGGCACCAGAGAGATAGCTTTTTATGCTCTCAGGCAGAATCAAAGCTTCTGAAAAGCCACCATGCAAAGAATCAATACTAAAGGCCCAGAGAGAACCACAGATACAGGTAGGGAAGCTCAGGAGTGGCAAAATATATGTTGACCCTCATTTTCCAGTCGGCCTCCCAGGCTTTTAAAATCACTGGAGATGCTGGGAAAGGGGCATGTACTCTTCTGTAGTAAAAAAGTAGGCCTTGATTTGTGTATTTGGGATTTTTTTTTTCCTTGTGATGGAGGGACATGGGATAGGGCAGTGCTGCTGTTTACCCATGCATTTGTGCAAATGAGGAAAAGGCCCTTCTTCCTTAGAGATCCTTCCCCCATCTGCCCGGCACCTTCGTGTTGTGAACATCATGCATGTAATTTGCAGCCATCTGAGACAGAGTGAGCCATAGTACACTGCAAGAGTGTGGGAGGTGTCTTAGGAAAACAAAATGCTTGAGAGCTCCTGAATTTGTCTGGTGTTTGAGGAAGTTTTCCCCCTTTTTTTATACCACCTTCACTTAGATTTACATGCGGCTGATCTACTACTGTATCTACATCTATGCTAAATCACCCCTTTGCAACATGCAAATTAACCCCCCAAAATCTAAATCCAGTGCATCAGGAGAATTTCCACTTAAGGTTGTTCTGCTCCATCTTGTTGGTTTATATTTTATTTATGTTTTGTTAATAATAAATGTAATTATTTTATTTCTCTGTTGGACAAGTTTAGTTTGAAGGTGCAAAGGCAATTATTTTAATTTTTTAGTTTATATATAAAGATTAACAAGGCTTGCTTTCAGAAAAAATTAAATTACTAAAATAATAAAATAAAACAAGAATCACAATACAAGCCCAATAATATGTCAAATTAAGTGTTCAGATCAGGTTCCTATTCTAGGTGAGTATATAATTATTTGTATAAAGTTTATGCCCTATAGTTTTTTTCTTGCATTGATAATATATTAGATGATTCCTGATGTGATATCTTGATAAAACCTTGAGCCGAGAAGAAAAAAATGTCAGATTACTAACTTCCTCTTGAAAGCCCCAGGTATCTGTGAAGACTCCTTCTTAGGCTCCTTCTCTTGGGTTAGTTTGCTTTCTTTACTGTTAGGAGTTACCTTCTATTTTACCTAATACTGTAGCTCTTTTCATGTCCTTCATCCCCAAATGTCACTCTTGACCTTTACTGTGTGACTACCTGAAGTTGTACACTAAGCATGCATGAATTCTTCTTCACTCTTTCAGAAACTTCATTTGGTGCTTTAATGGTCTACCATTTCAATTCACCTCAAGTCAACAACTATTTCTTGATAAACTATTATATACAGACCACTAGACAAGGACTTTGAGGGACACAAAGTTGAAGGAAAGATAAACCTTGTACTCAGCATTCAACAGGCAATAGCAACAATGATAATAAAAACTGGCATTTAACTTTTATTCAACATGTTACTAGAAGTCCTAACCACAGCAATCAGACAAGAAAAAGAAATAAGAGACAAAGAAGAGGCAAAGAAATATTGTAAAGAAGAAGTAAAACTGTCACTGTTGGTAGATGACATGATACTATACATAGAAAATCTTAACAGCTCCACCAAAAAACTACTAGAAGTAATAAATGAATTCAGTAAAGTAGCAGGATACAAAATTAATACCTAGGAATCAGTAGCATTTCTATACACTAACAACAAAGTCACAGAAAGAGAAATTTAAAAACAACACCATTTACAATTGCACCAAAAAGAATAAACTACTCAGGAATAAACTTTACCAGAGAGGTGAAAGACCTGTACTCTGCAAACCATAAAACACTAATTAAAGAAATAAAGAGGGCACAAACAAATGGAAAGATATTCCATGCTGATGGATTAGAAGAATTAGTATTATCAAAACGTCCAAATGACCCAAAGCAATCTACAGATTCAATGCAATCCTTATCAAAATACCAACAGCATTTTCCACAAAACTAGAACAAATAATACAAAAGTTTGTATGGAACTGCAGAAGACCCCAAATAGCCAAAGTAATCCTGAGAAAGAACAAAGCTGAATGTATCACAGTCAAGATTTCAAGATATACTACAAAACTGTAGTAATAATCAAAACAGTATGGTACTGGCACAAAAATAGACACGTAGATCAATGGAACAGGATACAGACCCCAGAAATAGATATATGGTCAATTAATCTTTGACAAAGGAGACAAGAATATACAATGGGGGAAGACTGTCTTTTCAACAAATGGTGTTGGGAAACCAACATCTACATGTAAAAAGAATGAAACTGGACCACTTTTAACACCATACACAAAAATAAACTCAAGATGGATTAAGACCTAAACATGAGACCTGAAACCATAAAAATCCTAGAAGAGAACACAGGCAGTAATTTCTCTGACAGCCATAGCAACATTTTTCTAGATGCGTCGCCTGAGGCAAGGGAAGCAAAAGCAAAAATTAACTGTTGGCACTACATCAAAATAAAAAGCTTTTGCATAGCAAAGGAAACCACCAACCAAACAAAAAGAGAACCTACTGAATGGGAGAAGATATTTGTAAATGATATATCAGGTAAGGGGTTAATATCCAAAATATATAAACCAACTCAACACCAAAAAACAAGCTATGGATTAAAAAATGGGAAGAGGATGATTTTTTTTTCCAAAGAAGACATACAGATGGCCATCAGACACATGAAAAGATGCTCAGCGTCACTTACCATCAGGGAAATGTAAATCAAAACACAATGAGCTATTACCTCATACCTGTCAGAATGGCTAAATCAAAAACACAAGAAACAATTGTTGGCGAGGATGTGGAGAAAAAGGAACCCTCCTGCACAGTTGGTGGGAATGAAAACTTGTGCAGCCTCTGTGGAAAATATTATGAAGGTTCCTCAAAAAATTAAAAATAGAAATACTATAGTATATTCTTATCATTAGTTTACCAATAAGAACCCTGAAGCTTGTAGAGGATAAGTGATATTCTTAAAATCAGAAAGCCAGTAAGTGGTAGATTGAACATAATAAGGAGCATGTGCCAAGAGCTGACGGGGACCAGACCCAGGCCTCATCTCAGCTGCGTGCTCACGGACTGATGTGTGTGTGTGTGTGTGTGAGCTTTATTCAGTCATGAAACAAGTTTCGCATAATTGTAAAGCAGGTTCTTCAGGATTCCAAATTCAATTTCATTATGCGTTTCACTTGGCTTCATACATGTCACACAAGGAAAGCACAAGACAAAGTTGCACAACATAGAAGATACAGCGAGGGGTAAAGAGTTAACAAACCAAATTCAAAGTCAGTTACTGTGTTCAAGCAGTGGAGGATCTCTGTTATGTTCAGGGATTCGCTGGGCAGAGCCTTTGGCAGCCATTGCCTTTTTTGATGCCATCAAATGTGAAAGGGTCAGCGTCTGCAGAATCTGACAGTTTGCTGCAAAAATCCTCCCTTTTTGAAAGAGTTGAATCAATCTGGGGCGTTTGCGGGCCTCCCCTGGCTCTGCTGGTTATCAGTTTGGGTGTCGTCAACCTGTGCTGGCCTCAGGATATCCAGTCTTAGAGACGATGCCATTGGTTGCTTACATCGCTGCTTGACGTGAGTGACTCCATCTTGTGCCCTACATACATCCACAGGAGTTTTGTTTTCTTTCTTTCCTACCTTAAACACCGTGAGCCCTCTTACTTTCTTCATATTTATTTGCATACTATCTTCCCAGGAACCTGCATCTTTGCCACAGTGACTTCTCATCTTAGAAAACTCACCTTTAGCTTCCACAGGCTGGGCTTCCCTGACACAGTCCCTACCAGATAAGACTAAGTGGCTCTTGTTTGGATTTCATGTGCAACCAACAAATCCACTCTCACGAAAACTTACCCCACTCCTTTGTCTCTTTCTGATCCTAGGCCAGGAGCTGCTAGCAGGCGGGGACTATTGTTCATCACACAGGCACCCGACTGGTGATTGTTTAACCAAGAATGAAGAAACAATAATCCAAAAATGATTTCTATTTGACTTTAGAATGCATTTCCTGTATTCCCGTCTGCTATAAACACAATCACCCACGACTGGAGATGTCACCCTCAGACTTAGAGCTTAAGAAGGAAACAAGCAAGCAAAAAAAGCCCCTCCAGCTTTAAAATATGGGAACATAGGGTGATGTCTGCAACTGCTTGAGGGTGTGGAAACAGAGTCCATGCCTTATACATCCACTGTGGCTGGCCCCCCAGGGCCGGAATTGTGTTCTTGAGCCATGCTGTTTGCTTTACAGCTCGTGGACTTGCACAGAATTCTTTTTCCCTAACAACAACAATCATAAAAATAGCATGGTCTTTTTTGCAACCTTACTCATAGCCTAAGGAAGGGAAGATTACAAAATTATGCCAGTGTAAGATCATCAGCGGAGATCCCAAAAGGTCCTAACAATGCTTAGCAAATACTTTATATAATTTGGAGAACCGAGTAAGAGAGACATGTGCCATGAGTCCTAGAAAAAGACACTTGAGGTTGCCCTTAAAAGTAGGAATGCAACAAATCAACACAATCTTTGCTCTGAAATCTCCCTCCACTGGGAAGAGCAAATCCAAAATAAGTCTGAGTCAGTTTCGAAAGGACTTCCTCTAGGCCAGAAATGAATAAGTATTACGGAACATCTATGAGATGACCTCTGGTGTGAAGTACCCAGAGGTGAGGTAGCAAAACGTGGAGTTTCAGGGGAAAAAGGACTGGAGGCCGACAGACCTGCATTTCAGTGCCTTATTAGCTGTTGCTCTGAGGCCTTCGGGAACCTCTCTAGACCTGTGCTTTCTTGTCTGTAACACGCCGATAATAACCCTACCTCAGGTATGGTGTGACATTTAAACAAAATCGTGTATTCAGAGTACTCAGCAAAGTGCCTGGCGCGGAGTGAGGTTTGGTAAACGGCGGCTATCACCTGCTGACATGTGGTTAACGTGGCTGGTACCAAGCACAGTCAATCTCAAATGAGATGCATATAGAGAAAACCTGTTACAAGGGAAAGTACATCGCTAGTGTTCGTGTACTCATAAATTACACCAGACGCTCCAAGGATAAACACAGCCCTGCCCTGTCTTCCTCCTCCACTAATTGTAACCTCCGTTAGAGCAAGAACATTTCTTCGTTTCCCTTGCTAGCTTTCTAGCATATAACATAATACTATTCTCACAGCACATCTTGGAGTATATACTGAACAATATTTCATCCATATGCATTCTGCACTTAGGTGATTGGCTGCTGGAGAGCAGAAACAAGGTCGACTGTTGTTTGTTTATTTGTTTTTATGCTCAGTTAACCACTGAGTATGAACTAGAGGGAAACTAAGCACGAAGCAGAACAGCTTCGATTAGATCTAGTTTACTAGCTCCAGATCCAAAACTTACTAGATCATTGTCCTCCTCGTGTCGTCTGAGGGAAGGTACCATGTGGCTGGTACCTGATGTCACCAAACCTAATTTTCATGATAATCCACGAGGTAGATCCTCGTTTCCCAGGGTACAGAGGAAGCTAACTAAGGCTCTGAACAGTGAAGACTTTTCTAAAGCCAGACAGATAAGTATGCAGCACCGTGATTTAACTCTAGAAGAGCTCAGTGCTTTCTCCCACAGCACATGGCCTCGTGTCGGCGGTGACAGTGGAGGGAAGAATGAAATGGGGCCGGGGCCCACGTGCCGCGAATTGTAGTGTAGGATCTTGGTTGTTCTGCTCAGCACGCATCTTTTCTTGTGACACTGTAATTTCCTGATGAGGCGACTCACCAAGACTTTCCCCAGCATCTGCCTTATCCTGTGAGGTGTCAAGATCATAGAGAGAAACCATTAGTTTCATTAAAATCCAGCTCCCTGAGTTCATATGTCAATGTTCAGGCAGGAATGTGAAATGCCTTTTACATGACTAAAAGCTCTTCCCTGAATAGTCAGGACTTTTCCATGAATGGATAGAATTTTATTATACAAGATGTTCAAATAAGTCAGGAAAGATTCCTTTGAAAACTACTGCCAAGACAAAATTCTCCAAATGTTCCAGTCCAGAGGATGTTTGCTGCTGGGAAGACAAGCAACAGAGAAAGTTCATTTGTTGGTAGCTTCCCTGATATTTTAATTATATTCTCCAAATTCTGTTTAACATTTTCTTTGATCCAATAATTATATTCTCAAAATAAAAATGTTTAATCCACATGCAATAGTAAAATTAATGTATATCTTTTGCCTTACACTGAAATGAAATTGCAAATGCCAAGAAGCACATTTTGCTTCTAGTCAGAATGGAAAGTAACCTTTTGAAGGGCCTGATAAATTTGACTTCTTATGTAGTTTTCTGATAATCATCAGTTTAACTCTGTTAAATACCAAATGGCATTTTAAGCCTGCAAGTTGGCCAGAAAACTACGTTGAATTCCCACTGTCTTAAGCGACCTTGAATAGCTTAGCACATTGCAGTATCCTTCTGGTTGTCTGATACATAGCATATTTAGTTATTTTCTGCTCTTGTTGAAGGCAAACTCATCATGTCTTTCAAAAAATGTGTTATGTAATTCATTTAACCCATGGAGGGACATTAGCATTTTTAAAAATTCTGTGAATTTTTAAGTTCCTGTGGCATTTGGATCAAGGCTCACCTTTAGACAAAAAAACATTAAAGTTACTCCTTGCTGCTTGAAATCCCTCCCTTGAAAGTCACTCCTATCCACATCAGAGATACACTAATCCTTATGACGGTCTTATGGAGTAGATGTTAGTAATTCTACTTTATAAATGATGAAAATGAGACTCGAGGAATGTAAATATTGTCCATGCAACTATAAAGTGGCCCAGGCAGGGGACAAACCACTAGGTCTGACACCAAGTCCAATCTTTTTACCTACAGCATGACTTTCTTAGCATTCCCTTATTTTTCTCCCCCTAAAGCTTTTCTCTTGACATTTCAACTCTAAAGACTCCCACAGTACCATAATTAGAGGTCAGAATTCTGACAAAGAAATGACAAATAGAAGAAATGACCAAATAATATATAAGTCATGATCTTCACCTATCCTTTTTTTTAAATTTTCTCCAAACTACTTGGTAGTTGATAGTTCACCCTCCGTGTATGTAGGGCTTTCTGGGCAAGTCTGTTGCCGGGCATGAATTAGCAACGCTAACAATCAAGGTTAACGTGGTTAGTATTCTAAAGGTTCGAGCAGGCTTATCTCTATCCCTAAATAAGAAGAGTGCTTCCAGAATTCAAGTGGTAGTTTATGATCAATCATTGCCTTTGAATAGCAGTTACTCCTCATTCCATGCAACTACAAAATCCATGAAATTTCATGAAAAATCCACTGT
Organism: Leptonychotes weddellii; assembly: GCF_054177405.1. Lineage (NCBI taxonomy): Eukaryota > Metazoa > Chordata > Mammalia > Carnivora > Phocidae > Leptonychotes > Leptonychotes weddellii. The sequence goes on from NC_138372.1 coordinate 53,397,873, forward strand.
AAGGGCTGACTGAATCAACATCACTTTAAAACCAGGCTGGGAGAGGCAAAGCTGAAATTTGGATACCAGATCCTGCAAAGATGTTTTAGAATGCTCTGTTTAGTCCCTGCAGTGAGATTTCACAAAAACCAACTTCTGTTTCACAGAAAAGGCTCACAGCATACTTGAGGAAGAAAATGCAGAGAATAGGAAAGGAGCCAGGTCTCATGGAATGTCAGGCACAGTATTGTGACATCCAGTGGACACTGTATTCTCTTACAGTCTGTTTTATTTGTATTGTCATCATATAAGAGAATGAGAGTTTCAAAACTCAGGCAAAGTTTACAGAGGGGCTTTCAGCTGTGGTCGAGCATTGTACTAGACCAAGGAAGGGGGCCAAAGAAACCCTTCCCACATATCCTTATGGTCTGTAACAAGGTCCCCATAAACCCAGAGTAATATTAGGAAGTAAGGGCGATGCAGTCCTTGCTCTCATGTTGTTTGGTAGAAGGCTGAATCTGCCTTTGCTGGAAAAACCCCCCTTTGCAGTGAGATGATAACTTTCCTGAAAGTTTTGGTGTTAAAATGTCTTCTATTTGAAAAGATGAAGATAATAGACTGCAGGGTTTTTGTGTGTTTTTTTTTAATTCCTTAATTAAATTACAAGTTTGTCATTGTTAGGGGTTGAATTTCATCCCCTAAAAGATGTTGAGGTTTTAATCCCCAGTACCTGTGAATGTGACCTTATTTAGAAACAGTCTTTGCAGTTGATCAAATTAAGATGAAATCATTAGGGTGGGTCCTACTCCAATATGACTGTGTCCTCACACAAAGGGGAAATCCGGACCCAGAGACAGATGCATACAAAGGAAAGATGAAGTAAAGATACTGGGAGAATGCCATCTACAAGCCAGGGAATGGCAAGAATGCCAGCAAGCCACCAGAAGCTAGGGGAGAGGCATGGAACAGATTTCCCTGCCCAGCCCTCAGAAGCAACCAAATGTGGGCACACCTTGATCTCTGTTTCTAGCCTCCAGAACCTCAAGACAATACATTTCTGTGATCTAAGGCTCCTACTTTGTGATGATTTTTTATGGCAGTCCTAAGAAATTAATGTAGCCATTCTAGATCAATTATCTGTTTTTATTTTTATCTTGTTTTGCTTTTTGAAATTTTCTTTTATTTTTTGAAGTTTTATTTTTTTTATTATGTTATGTTAGTCACCATACAGTACATTATTAGTTTCTGATGTAGTGTTCCATGATTCATTGTTGGCGTGTAACACCCAGTGCTCCATGCAATACGTGCCCTCCTTAATACCCATCACGGGGCTACTAGTTCTTGAAATCTCAAAGTCTGGGAACCCTTAAACTGGATTAACTTAAAATCCCATCCAATCTTGAGATTTAATGATATCTTACACTGTGGAACATTTTTCCTAAGTTTTCTGATGAGTCATCAGGTACCTACAGGATTGGAGACTTCCAGATTCTCCTTAAGATAGCAGAGTATAAATAGGAGCAACATTTAGGTATTTCAGGGCCAAACCTGAGAAAATATCTCACTGCATAGCTTGAAACATTAAACATGGATATTTGATGGATTTCTTCCCCTGAGGTTTGAGTAGGAGTAAAACTCTTAAGTGCTCCTGGTATAAAATATAAGGATTAAACACTCCCCTCTCCATGGATCTGATGAAGGTGCATGTTTCTCAGAAGGCTAGAGATAGCTACCCCAAATATGTGGCATTCTCTATTTGGTTCAACAAACAGTCCTCATCTCGCATAGGTCATAGAAACTCTTTCTCCTTTCCTTTCTTCTCCTAGGCAAGCTACACAAGAGGGGATTAGGGACAATGGGGTATGTTTTACCAGATCATGCTTGAATGCACTGATGACTGCCACGTTTCCTTTTCTCAGATGGGTTTGGAAAAAATCTAACTGGGAATTCATTCACTCATTTATTCACTCATGCATTTATTCAATGAATATTAAAAAAAAAAAAAAAAAAAAGAGGAGACTCAGGAACACCAATCCCTACTGTGTATCAGATTGTCACAATATTGAACTCTACATCTGAACCTAATGATGTACTACATGTTGGCTAATTGAATTTAAATTGAAAAAAAAGAAAAAGAAAAGAAACATCCTTTCCTTCCAGGGATGGGTACCTTCCTTTATGTCTGCCCACAAAGATTAAAGAACAGTTACCCCCCAAAAAAAAGAATGTCACAAAAATGACTCTAATTATAATAGCTACTATGTGTTAAAAATCTTTATCTTCATTTTTAAAAATATTTTATTTATTTATTAGAGAGAAAGAGTGCATGCAGGTGTGCTTGAGTGGGCAGGGAGGGGCAGAGGCAGAGCAGAAACAGACTCCCTGCTGAACAGGGAGCCCAACATGGGGCTGGATCCCAGGACCCTGAGATCATGACCTGAGCTGAAGGCAGATGCTTAACCTACTGAGCCACCCAGGTACCCCTACCTTCATTTTATAGATGAGCTCAGTAATTGAACTCGTCCTTAGTCTCACAGCTGATAAATGCAGCAGCTTGGCCTCAGTTCTGTATGACTCCCATGTCTTCACTATATCATGCTGCCTGCCCTTAGAACCCACCAGACTGGTGTTTATACATCACTGTACCCTAAGACATGCCTTCATTCAGGAGCTGGCTTCTCCCAGTCTCTTCTGACCTCCAGCCAAAGTCCACAATGTCACAAAAACCTGCTTGAAAACTAACCTGCTCCAGGAAGACTTCCAGACTTGCTGGTCTCCATCTTTACTCGGCCAGCGTCTCAGCACTTACATTTTTCATTGCTCAACTTCTGTTTGTTTGTTTTGCTTTTATTGAAATGCTGTGCTGTTTTTGGTATCAGTGTGTCTCTGTATTTAATATTATCTCCATGAAAGATCATCTGGTCTTCAAAGGAAAATACCGTTATCTCCTAGTTTCTAGTCCTAACCCTGCTGCTAAGAAGATGGACAATCTTGGTTATATCACTAAATCTATTCGAACCACCATTTCCTCATTGATACAGAAAGAGGGTAGTGGGAAGATGTGGTCAATCGGCATTTCTTACCCTGCTAAGTGTATATGTAGTGTCTCCCAAGCATCCCTGTCCTTTGCTGGCTCTGGGAAGTGCCCAGTTGAGGCTTGTGGCCAGATTTGCTCATGTGAGGGCTACTCTGGTCTTACCAAAGCAGACTACCTTCACATCCCTGCTGGGCAACCTTGGCCAACACTACTGAGTGTAGACTCAGGCAGCCCACACTGCTGTCTCACCTGATCTTCCTGTTTCTCTCCTTCTCCCTTTCACTTGCCATCGAGCCATAAGTACTGCTTCAGACCAAGTGAGATTCTTCTCCACATCTTCCTCATCTTTACAGACCACTCTGTCTTCCTAAAGTACATTTACACTTCCTGCCCCCTTGATCAGTCCCTTTTCCTAAAAGACGTGGTCATTTCTCACCTCCTCCGTGAAGCCTTCCCTGACTACCAGTCTGCCATCAGAATCTTTGCAACTGCTGCAGCTTTTAAAAATATTTGCCCCTCTGCATTTTAACTGCATCATGTAGAAAGAACGTACTGTAGTGTTATGAGCATGGTGTCTTGGTTTCATATTGCTACATTTATAATCATCACTGTGCCACTTATTAGCTATGTGTCTTGAACAAATTATTTTTCTGCACCTCAGTTTCCTCATCTGTCAAATGAGGATAATAATAGTACTTATCACCTGGAATGTTTTTAAGGATTGATGAGTTAAAGCATGAAACTGCATAGAAGAGTGAACGTATTATTGAATTAGCACTATACACTAATACCATCCCATATTCCTTTTTCCCTCTAGGGTTCCAAATCAGAAAAGAACTAATTTGTTATAACATCAAAGTTATAAAATCTTAAGATCTCCCTTTCTTTCTGTCTTTTAATGTCTCTCCTTCCATCACCCACCTCACATCTCAGCCTCCTCTCTCTCCTTGAATTGTCTGATGTAATAACTTTCACTTGTACCTCTGCCTGATACTTAAAGAATGCACCAACAATTGGACCATTGCTGTATAAAAGGACAGGGTAAGATTTGTTATTGGAAAGATTAAAAGACCTAATATATGTGAAAATGCCCTGGGATGAATATGGCCCAGTGAGAGCATGTGGATTCATTCACAGAATGTTCATTAAACAGCTGTTCTGTACCTAGCATGTGCCACCAGATCCTGGGAATACAGTCCTTGCCTTCATGTTGTTTACTGTTTAGTGAGGGATACAGATAACTCTACCCACAGTTGGGATATGATGTGATTAGTTGTGATGAAGGGAGGAAACCAGATGCTATGGTAACCCACAGTGCATGTAATTCTCTTCCAGACTAGGTGAAGGTTTCCTGAGGAAACGGCACCCAAGCTGAGTCTCAAAGGTTAAATGGGAATCAATCAGCCTTGGAAGAGAAGTCTTCCAGACTAAAGGATAATCATATGGGAGAAGACACAAAAGCCTAGAGCACTGCTGTGTTTTGAAACTACCACAAGAAATTCTGAGTGATTGAGAAATGGGAAGGGATAAGCATGGACCAAATTATAAGGGCTTTTATGTGTCTGCCTGGATTTTACCCTGCAGACAATGGAGAGCTCTTCAAGAGTTAGGCAAGGGATTAATAGTGCAAACAGGAGTTTGCAGGGTTATTGCAATAACCTCTGTGAAAAAAAGCGTAAACTCAACTAAGGGATGAGGACGAAAAGACCAGAGAAGAGACACCTGGGTGGCTCAGTTGGTTAAGCTTCGGCCTTCAGCTCAAGTCATGATCCCAAGGTTCTGGAATGGAGCCCCAAGCTGGGAGCCTGCTTCTCCCTCTGACACTTCCCACACCTGTGCGCTCTCTCTCTCTTAAAACACACACACACACACAGAGAGAGAGAGAGAAAAAGACAAAGTAAAAATAAATAACCTCGGAGAGAAAATACATAAAGTTCACACCAATTGTTTTGGGGGTGTAATTGTACTACATCTTTCAGTGATTTGATGTTAGACTCTTCAACATTTCAACAGACTTTCTAGATGCAGCGACTGTAATGGTAGGAATTTTGAGTACATCCAAGATGATCTTTGAGCAGTGAGGACTGGAGGACGCCTCACCCACATCTCAGTGTCAACAGTCTTTCCCATGGAGGTGTACCCTTGGGTTGCAAAAATAACCCAAAGTTACCAATTTTATTCCTAATTTACTTTGGCATGTTTCTTTAGATACAGAGCATATTTAATTTTATTTCTTATCTTACAGACCTCTGTCCCTATTTCTCTGCTGGATCACTGCCAAACCCCAAGCTCCTATCATGCACAGTAACTATTTCCTTCTCTGTGGGCAGGCAGGCTGCTAGAGTTGGGGGAGAAGGAGATGTTCTCTGCTATATATATAACATGGCTGGACCTTGAAGTGTGGCTGCTTTGTATCCTCATCCTGAGTGTTAGCCTCTTAGAGTGTGCAGGAACCAATGACCGTGTGTCCACAGCTCTGAGCGAGGCTAAATGTAGATTGAACCACCAGAGACTACTTAAGTTTGCTTTTATATCCCTTCTGCTGACAATTTTATATTGTAATTGGGAATAGTGATAGACTGAGGGAGGAAAGAGACTGTGAAGACATTGCATTAAGCATTTCTTTTAAGATCCTATTTATTTTCCTGTCTGAGGGGAGACACAAAATGTTATGCATGCATTTTGGTGCATATGTTAACATGGGAATTGCCTTCCAGCCTATATTTCAATTTTAAGACAGGAGAGGAGGAGTGAGAGACATAAGCACAGCCTTCGATAGGGGACCACTGCCATATGGAACGTTGCGCACTCCACGAAGAATGGCAAGTCACTGGGAGGTAATTGTAATGCATGAACCCATTTATCTTTGATAAGCCTCTCCAAACCCAAGTGACAAAATGGTGATGGTCTGGACTTGAGTGTTTTGATACTTGACTGTTTGTTGCAAGATATATGTTGGATCAGTGGGAGGAAACAGAGTGGCTTAGACAGGAATTATAGTTTAGTGAAGTCCGAATCAACTTTTTTTTAAGAAAAACAGTGACATATGTGATGAGACTGATGCCCAAGATTCTAGGGAAGGATTTACAAATAAAACGGAGCAAAAAAGGCCTACAAGTTTCCTTGGCAATCCCCAGAGATCTCACCTTGAGCTTAGAGGTTTAAGTGCTAGAGCTGAAACTTGAAACACTGGCAGATGTTGATTTTTCAAGAAGATTGTTTTGGAGTGTAGTAGCTTTCTGTCTTGTTATTCAAATCCCCAGAGACATAAGTGGAATTTAAATTCCCAAAATAGGATTGGAGAGCTGTAAGAAAATGAGTAGTCATCAGCATTGCTATTGTGTGGAAGGATGTCACGCAGAACAGGAATTGTGGAAGGCATTGGTTTTGACGAAGACTTTCATTCTAGATGTTCTGTTAGTAAAAGACAGATTATTTCAAATAGATTACCACAAAATTGAATGGGTAGGAAAAGAGAAATCAGAGATATCCATTGTCTACTGAAGTTTTGCCAGCTCCCAAGACAGATAGTTTCATTCATTGATTTATGAAACTTTTTTTCGCTATGTATTATGTGCCAGACACTGTTCTGACAACGTGACTATCGATGGGCAACAATTTCTACCTCCAAAGGATTTACAATCCAAGAGGTATGTGAGCATAACTATTAAATTTAGGAGAATGTGAGAACTGTTCACTTCAAAAGGAAAATCTTTCAACAAATCATGAAGGCAAGCATGTACACACATCAGGTAGCATTGGTAATATTCGGGAAATGGGACAACATTCAATCATCTGTTTACTTTTTCCCAAACCTAACTTTGGATTTTGAATCTAAGACTGAAGAGGGATTTAGCCACAAAAAGGATGAGAAAAAATAAATAGAAAAACAAATATATTGAACTTCAAAAAGATAAAACCTAAGTCAAAGCGGAGAGCCGAGATCTGAGCAGAATGGAGAATCACAGCTTCTATCTGCCTTCCCCTCCCTCATGCAAAGTGTTTACTGAAGTAAGATGATATAAGAAATATCATTTATCACCGGTAGAAAAGCTACAGACTCCACCAAAGAAAAATACTTTTATAAAAGAAACCCTAGAATATATAAAAGTTAATCACCACAAAATAAACTACCAAGTGAAAAAAGGAAGAAAAGGGACACATAAATCTACTTTCCTAAAGAATAATAATGATAATAATAATAAGCCAAATAGAGAGAATAAGAAAAATGTAGTAATATAATTTGCACCATTGAAAGGGAAATAAGACGCTAGGGTCTTATTTCAGGGCCCGCACACGGTGGTAGACTGAGGACCATGAGAGAAGTGTTATCCATCATCCCCTGGTGTTCACCAGCTTTGGTGAGAACCTGCCATGTGCCTGGTCATGGGCCTCATGCAGCGGGTAGTACAAAGAATGAGTCACCATCTGTATCCTGAAGACATAACAAAAACAAGTTCAATCTACTGGGAAAGCAAACAGGTGCTCAGCTCTATAGGTAAAATTCAACCTATGGTAAATGCTAGAATCAAAGGTAGGAAGCCAAGAAATCTAGCAGATTTGGAAAGAAAAGAAGGAGCAGTCTTTTTTGATAATCAGTAAATTCTTCACGGAAGAAGACAATAGTGATGAGGTCTGGAAAGAGAGGGAAGTAAGCAACAAGGATGGCATACATAAAGGCACCAGCGTAGGGAAGTGTGGGAAATAGTCAGGAAATGGCAGCAAGTTCCCTGAAGGTGTTTGGGGGGATGGGTGGGGCTGACTTGGGAATGAAGATCTTATTTACCATATAAAAGATTGGGAATTTAAATTTATTGGCAATCAGCAGTTGATGAGTCAGAGAGAGGCATATTTAGTTTAAGAGAGATACTTGTAATATCTATAGTGGGTTGAATGGTGGCTCCTAAAAAGATATGTTCTGCTCCTAACTTCTGAAACCTATGAATGTTACCTTATTTGGAAAAAAAGTTCTTTGCAGATGTCATGCCGTTAAGGATTTTGAGATGAGAAAATCATGCTGAATTATCTGGAGGGGTCCTCGATCCAATGACAAATATGCTTATAAGAGAAAGTAGAGGGATATTTGAGGCATACACAGAGGAGAAGGTGATGGGAAGACAGAGGCAGAGATTGGATGATACGGTGACAAACCAAAGAACACCAAGCAATGCCAACAGCCACTAATACCTGGAAGAAGATTCTCTCCTAAAGCCTTCAGAGGGGGGTTGGTCCTGCTGACACCTTAATTTCAGACTTCTAGTCTCCTGAACTGGGAGAGAATAATTTTCTATAGTTTTAAGTCACAGGTCGTGATAATTGATTAGAGCAGCCCTGGGAAACTAGCACAACACTTCAAAACTAATAAATTACAAATAAAATAGTAGTGACTGGCATTCAGTATAATGCCTTTCAATATACAAACCTCTTTTCCACACATTATATTATTTTCATGATAAAACAGTGAGGTACTACTATTGTTTTCCCTATTTTATTGTTGAACCTGAGCTTCAAAGAAATAAAATCACATCCTTCAGGTGTCTAACATGTACCCTCAACTCTGTTTTTACTACCCACCTAATTGCTTTAGTAATGTATCAGTTCTCCAGCCACCATTCTTCCTCATCCAAATGTAGCTGATAGCTTCAGATGGCATATAAGTAGTTCTTGAAGTCCTGGGCTGCAGATTAGACCAGAGGAGGAGGGAAAGAGATGGAGGGGTCCGAAAGGGACCAAGATTAGGAGATTCTGAATAAGGATTAAAAACAGTATGTTGTCCCCCTTCAAATTTTCTTGGGTTTCAGCTACTGACTCTGTAGTATTGAGTAAGATTTTTAAACTCCTCGAGTCTCTGTTCCCTATTCTAGAAAAAAGGGCATACTAATTTCTATTTGGGTTGGTTTAAGGAGTAAACAGTGCATTTAAAAAACAACTTTGCAATCTGTAAGGACAGAGCATAAATGTTAGGTAATTATGAGAGTGAAAGCAGAATGGTGTAGACCCAATTGCTCATTAGTATCACTGAGGGAACTTTTAAAACTTGCTGATATCTAGATTCTTCCCCGGAAGTACTAAATCAGAATTTCTTAATGTGGGCCTCGGGCATCATTATTTTTTAAAATCATCTTAAATTATTCTTACACATGCTGCCAGTTTTGAGAACCCCTGCTAGGGTGGGAAAAAATGAGCTCTGGGGTCGAATTGATCCAGGCATAAATTCCATATACTAACTTTATAAATCGCTGCTTATAATTGTGTTATAAGTAAGTTGCTTAACCTATCCAAATCTCTGTTTTTTCAACTTTGAAACAGGTATAAGAATACTTAACTCTTAATGCTGCTTTAGAATTGAATTAAATGTATGTACAAACGGGATAGTTCGTTCAGGTTACTTTGATTTCCCCCATCCCTTTTACATCAATAAAGTGAGTAGAAAGCTAAAAGGGAAGAGGGGAATGAGGGAGTTGCATTTAGCACATGATATGCATTTCCAAAAATTAACTCCAAGTTGCATTTTCTCAATGTGAAGTGAAGTCATATGGAGATGTGGCTCTTGTGTTATGAATGCAGATATCAGTATATGCAAACATCACCCAGAACTGTTTCTTATAAAATTAATAGTTTCCCAGGGGTTATAATAATTCACATTAACTGTGAAACCAAGTGTTTCCTCATTAATCAATGCTCTAGGAAGGTGCCAGCCATTTCCTGTGCTTAGCAAGTCGATTAGATTAGAGTCACAAGACAGCACTTTTATTGTCAAGGGCATTTATGGTCATTGAATGTTAGGTCACCTGTAATAACCAAATGTCATTCTGCTCACCAATAGTGGAGGTGTTCAAAAATTGGTAATAAGATGGAGTGGTGGTCACAGCTTTTGTTGTTATTTTTACTTTAGTTATGGAAAATCTCTGTACTGCAAGGCATTCTAGAATCCAAACTGGCATTTTTATCTTCCTTCTCTAGTCTGGAAGATGTTTCTTTTCTCTTAGAAATGTACAGTTTCTGCACACACCTAAAAAGCTCTAAAAAACTCTACATCAGGTACATCATTGGACATGCTGTAACAACATTGAGGATACATGCCTTTAATTTGTAATTATAGCTAAGAAGAGAATACTTCAGCATATTGTGAATTACATTAGAAACTCATTTATTAAATAAACCATATTGTATTGGTTTACTAAGTCTAACCCCAGTAGTAATAGGCATATCTACAGCCCAGATTTTGGTTTCTAATTCTGTCTCCAATAAAAGAAACTAGGGGAAGAATGGCTGATTCTAAGATTGTGGTAGGGAATACACGACATAAGCTTAGAGTATCTTGGAGAGCCAAAAAGTAAGGAAGTTCAAAGAACAAAACAATACACACAATTGTGGAGATATGTCAAAGGGACACAAAACCAACTAAAAGAGCTCACAGTGGCCAAGGAAGAAACATTTTAAACAACAAAATAAAATCATACTGGATTATAATCCAAAGTATAAAATAAATAAATACCCATGAGTCCATACTGATATAAATAAACGATTGAATAAATTAACGGAGGAGAGCAGACAAATCTCCCATATAGAAGAATTCCAAATAATTTATGTAGATCTTTCATCCTCAAGGAGGTGGAGCACAACTCTGCATTCCTTCTTAAGTGTGAGCTGCACATAGTGATTTTCTCTCAGAGTGCAGTCTGAAAAGGGCGGGGGAGAGGGGAGGAGGATATTAGTCAGGGTTTTCCAGAGAAACAGGGTAACCAATAGGAGATAAGATATATTCAGCTGTTGGCAAGCTGGATAACCAGGAAAGCTGGTGGTATAAATCAAAGGCTTGAGGCTGAAGAACCAGGGAAGTCAATGGTGTAATTCCCAGTCTGAGGCCACAGGCCTGAGAACCAGGATTACAGGGGTGTCTGGGGTGGAGGGCTGCTGGTTCAAGAAGAGAGAGAATTTGCCCTTCCTCTGCCTTTTTGTTCTACTTGGGCTCTCAGTGATTTAGATAATGCCCACCCACACTGGTGAGGGCAGGTCTTTTTTACTTGGTCTATTCATTCAAATGCTATCTTCCAGAAACACCCTCACAGACACACCAGAAATACTGTGTTATTGACTATTTGGGCATCCCTTAGCCCACCTAAGTTGATACATAAAATTAACCATTTACAATGGAGAAGTCTGAAAAAAACTGCCTCGCCAGCTAATCGAGGTTAATATCAATAGTGATAAATAATGTTGATAGTATGTGCTTTTGATATTATGTGATAACAATAGCATTTTACTTCTATGGTCTTTCTCCCAGAATCCCTGTCCAATCATGAGAAAAACATCAGACGATTCTCAATACAAAGAGATTCTACAAAATCCTTGATGAGGAACATCTGAGAAACTGTCATAGCAAAAAGGAGCTGAAGGAGATATAACTAAATATAATGAGATATCCTGGATGAGAGCCTAGGAGGGAAAAGGGGCATTAGAAAAAAGCTAATGAAATCTGAATGAAGTATGGACTTCAGTTCATTACAACATATCAATATTGGTTCATTAATTGTAACAAATGAATCATAGTATGATTTTGTGAGGTATAAGAAATATATATTTGATCATTCAGATGACCAGAATATATTTCTCAGACATATTTGGTCTTTTTCCACAGTTCCTGGCTCATGGTTCCCAAAACCCTTGGGATTTCCTGAGCGATAAGAGTAATAGGAACATCTTTTGTTATAATATTTGGTCCCTTGTCCTCCTTTCTTGAAAATGGGCAAAGCATATAAAAGGGATTTCTCATAGTGAAAGACATATCAATGGTTTTCATATGTGTGAAAATAGATGTAACTTCATGATGAAGAAACACATGCAAAACAATGAAGTACCATTTTTAAAAACCTATCAGATTAGCGAAGTCCAAATATTTCATAATACACTGAGATGGTAAAGATGCATCAAAACAACTATCTCACGGGGCGCCTGGGTGGCTCAGTTGGTTGGGCGGCTGCCTTCAGCTCAGGTCATGATCCTGGAGTCCCTGGATCGAGTCCCGCATCGGGCTCCCTGCTCGGCAGGGAGTCTGCTTCTCCCTCTGACCCTCCCCCCTCTCATGTGCTCTCTCTCTCTCTCTCATTCTCTCTCTCAAATAAATAAATAAAATCTTTAAAAAAAAAAAAAACAACTATCTCACACTTCGTTGATGAGCATGTAAAATGAAATGCCTTCTTTGGAAGATATTTTAGTGACATTGTAGCAGAAGCTGATGGAGCCCTGTCTATATCCCTGCACCCCTACATCTCAATGTATATGGCCTAATTTCCTAATGACATCAGCACCTACTACAGTGGGTTGGGATGCAGGGCATGCACTGGTTTATGCAATATCTCTAGACTATGACAGAATAAGTGATAATGAGAATTATAAGGACAGTAGGGTTGTTGGTTGCTGTTAGTGTCCTAGGTATACTAAGAAAAAAGTGATGGGCTCAGCTATCAATCAGGATACAATATGAAAGCCAGAAGTCTTCAGAGAGCTGTTTACCATTCAAAAAGCAGCCTTTGGTTCTACTGGACCTAGTAGAAACTTTTCCTAATTATTAGACATCACCCGATTATTTGACTGGAGATGCTCATCACAAGCTGGTTACCGTCAGATCCTCCGTGTCATTAGGTTGGGCAGGTACAGCAGGAACCCATCATACAGTGAATGGTACATTTGTGATCAAGCATGAGCATGTCCAGAGGAACAGCTGAGTTATATGACCTGGTGGCCCAGCCTCCACATATTACCTAACTTGTTAAACCAGTGCATCTCCTTCAGGTCACACCCGTGATTTCACAGAGTTCCCACAACCAGCTGTCAGAGGTTGATAAAACCCAGGTCTGATTCACAGATGGGTTGGCTCAATATATCATGTGAGTTAAAAATAGACGGCTTAGGCAACATAACTCCACTCAGGGGTGGTCATAAAAGACAGCAGAGAAGGGAAATTCTCACTACTAAGGGCAGAAGTTGAGGTAATAAAATGTTCATGAACTTGTGTAGATGGTTTAAGTGAGGGAAGGTTCAACTGTAGCAGATGCTGTTGGTACTCTAACCATATTCTCTCTCCCTTGCCCTTCAGCTCATGCTGGCAGGACCTCCAACTAGCAGCATCTGTTTTTCTTTCCTTCTCTGGCTAATAAAATCCACTTTGCCTGCCTGTGAAGTAGGCCAGAAGTGTGGGGGAGTTAATCCCTCCTGGCAGTGGGGCAGAGGGAAGCAAAGTGGGGAGTGCCTCTGAGGGGAGGAGTATTTTATACCTTAAGTTATAGAGAATTTCCAGCACATCCTCATACATTTAGAATGACTTTTGGTCAATTTTATTACTCTTTTTAAATTATCTACAGGCAATCCTATTATTACCTGAACCCAAGACAGAGCGGTGCTCTGTCCTCAGCTGCCGCTGCTCCCAGGACCACACAATGGCCCTCAGACAATGACTGACCTGACAGGACAAGAGTCGGTGTACTGTTAGCCCAGCTCCTTCACCCTGTGCATGGGGTAACTCTGAGACTTGTGTCAATACAGGCTCCTAGAGTTTCCGAGGGTTTCAGAAGGACTGAGCTCCGAATATTCAAAGTAGTGAATGGCTTGTTGATACACTTATTACTGGCTCCTTTCCTTCCCTGTCTCGTTTTCCCACTCCCCTGTTGGGCTTTCCTTTACCACCTACATAAACTACTTGTATTTGAGTCCTCGTCTCAGGGTCTACTTCTAAAGGAACCCAATCAAGATGGGTTTTTATTAAACTTGTAAATGCACATACCTTTTGCCCCAAGAATCCACTTGCAAGAATATGTCCTAAAGATAGACTCACACATGTGCCCAAAGACATATGATCTTTATAATTATAGTAGTAAACACCATTGAGTGCTTACTATATCCTAGGCACTGAAGTTCTCTTCATAGAGTAATTCACTCGATCCTCAGGAGAACCTTCTGAAATTACTACTAAATCTTCACTTTACATACGAGGAAACTGGGGCATACAGAGGTTAAATACTTGATTAAAACTGTGAGAGCAGAGCCAAGGTTCAAACCCAGGAAATCTAACTTTAAGGCCCATCCTTATCCACTCTCTATCTCCATACCAGGATATTTGCTGCAGCATTGTTTGTAATAGCTAGAAACAGCCAGAATGTCCCTCATGGGAAGCCAGTTAGGTAAGTTATGGTAGGTTATATTAAAATATTCAGAGCTGGGCGCCTGGGTGGCTCAGACGGTTGAGCATCTGCCTTCGGCTTAGGTCATGATCCCAGGGTCCTGGGATCGAGTCCCACATCGGGCTCCCCGCTCAGCGGGGAGCCTGCTTCTCCCTCTGACCCTCTCCCCTCTCATGCTGTTTCTCTCTCGCTCACTCTCTAAAAAATAAATAAAATCTTTATAAAAAAATAAAATAAAATAAAATATTCAGAGCTATTAAAAATAGTAAGGCTTATATGTTAATATAGAAAAAAGTCCAAGATATTGTTAAGTGAGGAAAGCAAGGTGCAGAACACTATGTTTGTTAGATAGGCTTCCGATCTTGCAAAATCCAAAGAGCTATGTGTACATATATGTTTCTGTGTGTGTTAATTATCTTGGGAATAGCTATTGCCTTAGGAGAGGCCTGTGTGTCAAGCATGAGCAGGAGACATACTTTACATTGTATACCATTTTTTACTGTTTTAATTCTTTAACCTAAGTATATGTCACTCTTTCAAAAAGCTATACTAAAAATATGTGTAATTAAGATATATACAAATTGATGTGGGATCACAGAGGAAGGAGCAATTCTTTCTGCCTGGAAGAGTCTCAGAAGGGCCTATGAAAAGATCCTAACTTACGGATAAATGCAGAAGAAGATCACTCCTGGCAGAAGCACATGTGATGTTCTAGAAATGTGAGAGCTTGCAGGATTACAATTTGATGTGTAGAGTTTGCAGAAAATGAAGCTAGGAAGAAAGGGCCATGTCAGATGGTCTGTAGATAGATTACTTCACAAGAGAAATGAAATACTCAGTCCTATCAATAGCTACTTGACAAAGATGTTTTTCTTGTAGGCTTTTAAAAATATCTTCGAATGCCATGTGTGCTATATATGGTATTACAAGAAAGGGAAAGAAAAATATATCAAATTAAGGCTTCCTATAAAGGAGTATTAGTTTTCTTCATTTTCTCTTATTGCAGAGGATTTGGCAAGGAAATATATACATTAAGAATCAGAGGACTGGGCGCCTGAGTGGCTCAGTTGGTTAAGCGACTGCCTTCGGTTCAGGTCGTGATCCCGGAGTCCTGGAATCGAGTCCCGCATCGGGCTCCCTGCTCACCAGGAAGTCTGCTCCTCCCTCCGACCCTCCCCCCTCTCATGTTCTCCCTCTCCCTCTCTCTCATTCTCTCTCTCTCTCAAATAAATAAAAAAAATCTTTAAGAAAAAAAAAAAGGAATCAGAGGACTGAATTGGAATACCCACTTCACCACTTACCAACTGTGAGTTCAATGTCTTCATCTGTAAACACAGATTATAATAGTACAAGCTTCATAGAATTAATGTGAGGGTAAATTGAGATAATTCATGTAAAAATCAGTATATTGCCTGGAGTTTATCAGGCGTCCAATAATTGTTGCCTATTATTATTGTCAATAAGTGTTAATAAATAACAATGTCAACATGATCACAACCTTACTACCTTATTGAAAACAGTGAAAGAAAAGCACTTCCCTAGGAAAATGAAGGTCTGCCGTTTTAATTCAAAAGAATTTCCTGTGCTCAAAATTATCCTGTTTGCCTTTTCTGCTGCTGAAGTCTAAATGACACTTGTGTTCTGCCTAAAAGCACATGGCTGACTGACAGTGTCACAGCTGTGGGATCTGTCAGCAGATCCCTAAAACATGTGCCATGTTCTCTGGTCCCATCAGTTATACCCAGGATGCTAAACAATGATTGGAAATGTTTGACTATGACTCTAAATGAGTACATTAAACATCAGAACATGAGTGTTGCCCAGGGAAACACAAAGAACTAAAAGCCATTAGACTTAACTTCATGTTTAAAAAATATTTTTAAAAATTATTGTAACCATCCTTTCTGCTGAGAATGCTTGCAAAAAGGTGACATTTACAAAGTTGAAGAAACAAATCAACAAGCACTGGTTTAAAAAAAATGGCACTAAACAATGTACCGGCAATCCTAATTAGGTATCACAAAAGCCACCAAAAAAAAAAAAAAAGGATCAGAGGTGTCAAATTTATCACTCTAGATTGAAACCCTAATGTGCTTAACCTGAACAAAATATCAGACTGGTAGAACAATAGAGACACAATCAAGAAGCTAGATTAGAGACAGTTATATCTAACATTTGAGTGACTCACTGTACCTATTTTCTGGCTTTTCTCTTACACTCAGTCAATGTGAAGTTCTCCCTCCATAATTACAATGACAAGTCTTCTTTTTCAAACCAAAAATTTGACCACATGTTTTCATAACATCAAATATTCTTATGGGATCAAGGGAACAGATTATCTTAAGACTTTTTTCCCCCTTGGGGCGCCTGGGTGGCTCAGATGGTTAAGCGTCTGCCTTCGGCTCAGGTCATGATCCTGGAGTCCCGGGATCGAGTCCCGCATCAGGCTCCCTGCTCGGCGGGGAGTCTGCTTCTCCTCCCTCTGACCCTCCTCCCTCTCCTGCTCTCTGTCTCTTGTTCTCTCTCTCTCAAATAAATAAATAAAATCTTTAAAAAAAAAGACTTTTTTCCCCTAAATTCTAGAAATCAGGTAGTATCCATGTGACAGTATATTTTCTTCTCTTCAACCTGATTCTCTCTGCCTTAAAAATGGTACATATTAAGCTTTGAATTTAAAGTACTTGGAAAATGTGAGTTCTGTGAAAAGAAAGGAAAAAATAAACTGGAAGAAGACAAAAAATGTAGGCTAGCAGAAACTGACTATTCTGTAAAGAGGAGGTCAAGATGGAGATAGGACCCTATATAATGCAGTTTAGCCAATTTTAGCAAAAGTTTAGATGAGGTTAGATTTATTGAAACTGCAAAACTCAGAGGAGCAAGTATTACAACTGAAATGGAAATGAAAAATGTGTTTTTTATTCTACAATGAATAAAAGGAACCAGATGAATAATGTTTATAGCTACTTTTCACTTTCAACAGATTACGATTGTTTTTTATTAAGGAACCTTAAGGGAGAAAGGAGACTACTACTTTTTTTTTTAGCAGAGCTATAAAATTTCTTAGTACTTTCATGAGCCTAAATATTCAGTCATGATCAGAAAAGAGAATCATTCCTCAGAAAATAGATAATGGTAACATCAAAAATTGCTCTACTATTTCATTGAGATCTAAACACTTGTGCAGACTTTAAGTAATATTGATGGACCTGGTTTGGCCATGGATCAAAGAACTCAAAGTTGTAGTGACTTTGAGCGTTCTTGAGGAGATAACATAATTACAAGATGCTACAATATCATAGGTAATTTTCACATTTCAACATGTATGTAGCTTTGAACTCTGAATATAGGAGCCAGGAGATCATTCCTTTGTTCCTCATTGTAGCACATAGCCCTTTCCATCTTGTAACAGAAAAAAGAAATAGAGAATGTTTCTGGTCTATGACCTTTAAAAACTGTGACATAACCAGGAACTTACTGGATTGGTTCAAGTGAAATTTCATATAATACATTTATATTTGGGGCATAAAGACTTCTAGAGTCTTATTCCTTAGTAATGGTATGAGTTTTAGCTGGGTACATGATAGCACAGTTAACAAACTATATCTTTTGGCCTCTTGGTATGATCAATCTTTTATTTTTAGCCACTATAGTGGGTGGTGTAGTTAACTTTCACTTCCCTAATCACTAATGGTGTTGCGCATATTTCAGATGCTTATTTTCCATTCATAAAATTTCTTAGGTGAGGTGTTTATTCAAATCCGTTGCTTTTAGTTATTACAATGTTAGTGTTATTATTGAGTTGTAAGAAGATTTTTTGGATATTATAGACACAAATGCTTTGTCTCTACTGATATGTGTTTACACATCTTTGCTCTCATGCTTTGGCTTACCTTTTCACTTAACAGTATCTTTAGAAAAGCAACAAGTTTTACTTTCAATGAATTCCAAATTTTAATTTGTAAAATTTAATAGCATGTACTTTTCATTTCTGACTTTAAAAAACCTTTGCCAACCCCAAGGTGACCCAGATCTTATGCTATATTTTTTCTTAGAATTTTATAGTTTTAACTCTTACATATTTAATTCCATGATGCATTTTGAGTTAATTTTTGTATATAGTATGAAGTAAAAGTAGAGTGTTTTCATTTATTTTTGTTTTATTTTGTTTTGTATACGGCTATTCAATTGTTCTAGGACTATTGTTGGAAAGATTATTCTTTCACCATTTAATTGCTTTGGCACCTTTGTCAAGAATAAATTGACCATAGATATGTAGAACTATTTTTGAATTCCTATTCTTTTCCATTGATCTATATTTTCATCTTTATGTCAATATCATACTATCTTGATTACTTTAGCTTTATAATAAGTTGTGAAGTTGGGTGTATAAATCCTTTAATTTTACTCTTTTTTCAAAGTCACTTTGGCTATTATAGGGTTTTTGGCATTTTCTTAGAAATTTTACTATCAGCTTATCATTTTATAGAAAACACTCATTGGATTTTGATTGGAATGGCCTTAAATCTGTAGATAAATTTGGGGAGGGCTACCATCTTAATTATATTGAGTCTTCATTCTGTGAACATAATATATCTCTCCATTTAGGTCTTCTTTAATTTCTCTCAGCAATGTTTTGTGCATATTTTATCAAATTTATCCCTATTTTATATTTTTGGTGCTATTATAAGTGGTATTGTCTTTTAATTTTCCTTTTAATTATTTGTTGCTAGTATAAAGAACAATTTATTTTTAAAATTTAACTTTGACTTATTTCTGGTATACAAAGGTGGTTCAATATTTACAAATCAATGTGATATATCACATCAACAAAAGAAATGATAAAAACCACTTGCTCATTTCAATAGATGCAGAAAAAGCATTCAACAAAGTTCAACATCTATTCATGATAAAAACCCTCAGTGAAATAGGTTTGAAGGAACATGGCAACATAATAAAGGCCATATCTGAAAAACCCACAGCTAGCATCATACTCAATGGTGAAAAACTGAAAGCTTTTCCCCCTAAGATCAGAAATAAGGCAAGGATGTCTACTCTCACCACTTTTATGCAATATAGTACTGGATTACTAGCCACAGCAATCAGACAAGGAAAAGAAATAAAAGACATCCAAATGGGTAAGGAAGAAGTAAAATTTCTACTATTTACAGATGACATGACACTATATATAGAAAACCATAAAGACTCCACCAAAAAAACTACTAGAACTAATAAATGGTTTCAGTAAGGTTGCAGGATACAAAATCAATATACAGAAATATACACTAATAATGAAGTAGCAGAAAGAGAAATTAAGAAAATAATCCCCTTTACAATGGCATCAAAAGTAATAAAATATGGAGGAATAAACCTAGCCAAGGAGGTGAAACTATAAAATATTGATGAAAGAAATTGAAAATGACACAAACAAATGGGAAAATATTCCTTGCTGATGGATTGGAAGAAAAATTTAATTAAAATGTCCATAACCCCAAGACAGTCTACAAATTTAATGCAATCCCAATCAAAATACCATAGCATTTTTATAAAACTAGAACAAATACTCCTAAATTTTGTATGGATACACAAAAGACCCCAAATAATCAAAGCAATAAAATAATTGCCTAATAATAATAATAATAATAATAATAATAACTGGAGGTAATAATAAAACTGGAGGTATCACAATCCCAAATTTCAAGATATAATACAAAGCTGTATTAATCAAAACTGTATGGTACTGGCACAAAATAGCACACAGATAAATGGAACAGGATAGAAACCCTAGAAATAAACCCACACATACATGGTCAATTAATCTTTGACAAAGGTGGCAAGAATATGCAATAGGAAAAAGTCTTTTCAACAAATGGTGTTGGGAAAGTTGTACAGCTACATGCAAAAGAATGAAACTGAACCACTTTCTTACATCATACACAAAAATGAACTCAAAATGGATTAAGGACCTAAGTATGAGACCTGAAACCATAAAAATCCTAGAAGAGAGCACAAACAGTAATTTCTCTGACATCAGCCATAGCAACATTTTTCTAGATATGTCTCCTAAGGCAAGGGAAACAAAAGCAAAAATAAACTATTGGGAGTAAGTACATCAAAATGAAAACTTCTGCATAGAAAAGAAATAATCAACAAAACTAAAAGACAACCTACTGAATGGGACGAGATATTTGCAAATGACATATCTGATAAAGGGTTAGTATCCAAAATATATAAAGAACTTACACAGTTCAACACTAAAAACACCCAAATAATCCAATTAAAAAATGGGCAGAAGACATGAACAGACATTTCTCAAAAGAAGACATCCAGATGGTTGACATGTTGAAAAGATGCTCAACATCACTCATCATCAGGATAATGCAAGTCAGAACCACAATGAGATATCACCTCACATATATCAAAATGGCTAAGATCAAAAACACAAGAATCAACAAGTGTTGGTGAGGATGTGGAGAAATATGAACCCTTGTGCACCATTGGTGGGAATGCAAACTGGTGCAGCCACTGTGGAAAATATGAAGTTTCCTCAAAAATTAAAAATAGAATTACCATATGATCCAGTATTTCCACTACTATTTGAAAGAATATGAAAATACTAATTTGAAAATATATATGCCCCCCTATGTTTATTGCAGCCTTATTTATAATAGCCAAGATATGAAAGCAGCCTAAGCATCCCTTAATAGCTGAATGGACAAAGAAGATGTGAGAATATATATATATATATTCTCATGAACACACATGAACACATGAACACAATATAATATTCTACTATATATATATATAATAGAATATTACTCAGCCATAAAAAGAATGAAATCTTGCCATTTGCAACAAAATGGATGGATCTAAAGGGTATAGTGCTAAATGAAATAAGTCAGTCAGAGAAAAGCAAATACCATATGATTTCATTCATATGTGGAATTTATGAGACAAAACAAACAAGCAAAGAAGAGAAGAGACAACCCAAAAACCAGATCTTAACTATAGAAAACAAACTGGTGGTTGCCAGAGGAGAGGTGGGAGGGGGATGGGTGTAATAAATGAAGGGGATTAAGAGTACACTTATTGTGATGAACACTGAATAATGTATAGAATTGTTGAATCACTATATTGTACACCTAAAACTAATATAATACTGTATGTTAACTATACTGGAATTACAATAAAATAAAATAAAATAAGATAAGATAAAACTTAACCTTGTACTCTACAACCTTGCTAAACTCACTGGTGATTGCAATAGCTTTTTAAAAATTCTTTATAATTTTTTTACATAAACAATGAGGTCAGCTGTGAATAAAGAAAGTTTTATCCTTATTTCTGATTCAGATTCTTTTTATTTCTTTTTCTTGCCTTTTTTCCCTGGCTGGGTCTCCAGTACAACATGGAATACAAAACAGGTATTTTTGTCTCATTCTTTATCTTGGGAGGAAAGCACTCAGTTTTTAACCACTAAGAATGATACTAAGCTACAGAATTTCATTAATGTCATTTATCAGATGAAGGAAGTTTCCTTTAACCTCTAGTTTGCTGAGATATTTTATCAGGAAAGAACCTTATATTTTTTCAAATGCTTTTTCTGCATGTATTGAGATGATCATATGGTTGTTCTTTAGTCTTTTGAGACAATTAATTAATTAATCAATTTTTGAATGTTAAACCACCTTGTTTTTCTAAGACCACTCAGTCATGATGTGTTATGCTTTTTGTATATCATTAGATTTGACTAAAACTTCTAAAATAATTTTTGTGTATGTGTTCATGAGAAATATTGCTCTACAGTTTGTATTCTTTTAATGTTTCTTTCTGGTTTTGGTATCAGAATAATGTCAACTTCACAGAATGAGTTGGGATGTATTCTATGGTTTTCAATATTTTGCTACGTTGATTGTTACATTTGGCTTTGTTATAGCTGACAGACCTGTATTCTATCTAATTTCATGTGTGTATAGAATGGGAATAGATGGATGTGGCTGCGAGTAAAAGAGAGGGACAACAGCATATCCTTTTAAAAATAAATTGTACTTCTGAATATTTGGAGTTAATGGACGCTATTGTGCCCCCATCACCTGTAAACTGGAATTGATAATATTATCTATGTTATGGAATTGTTAGGATTTGTTTGAAATAACATGCAAATGACTTGCCACATCACTGGAACATAGCTGTATCTCAATAAATGATAGCCTTTTTTTCTTATCTATTATTATCAACCTCATTAGGATCATCCTTGATATCATCATAACTATTATTTTTATAATGTCCATCATTTAGTGATGAAAAACATGGGCATCTCAGGAACAAATTTATGGCTGTTTGCCATTAGAAAATGTCACATCTCTGGCTCCTCACTGTTCTCATAAACTTGCCACAGGACTCTCAAGGCTGGCATTGTACAAAGGAGCAGAGTGATCATATCTCTGATATGATCTGGTGGACCCCCTGATAAAAAATTACCTACTCATCAGAGGTGCAATACCTAGAGAACCAGTCATCTTCTATCTCAACTGAGACTGTTTTTAAGTTTGTTAATATATTAATTAATAGCTTCATAAGCATTAATTAATTGGAATGTTTTATCTCAAGTAGATGGGACTCAAGATAGATGAGAGTCCTTGCTCTGAAGAGCAAAGAGAGGTAATGCTCACAGCTGATATTGAAAATGGATGCAACCAAATAAATCCTGATATTGAAAATGGATGCAACAGAATAAATCCTGACTCAAGATTAGGACACCTCAGTTTAATGTATAGTTTTGACATTTGCTAGCTACGTTCAGCCTTTCAGTCAGATATTCACTGAGCTCCCAGTATATGTCAGGAATGTATGTGCAAGTCACAGTGGTGAACAAGACAGATATGATCTCTGAGATTTACTAACATCATTTTAATCTCTTTGGGACCTTTGTTTATTTTACCTCGTGAGTTTAGTGTAAGGAGCATTTACGTGACAACATGTTGTAATCTGCCATATTAGAGAAAATCACAGAACTGTGCAGATGATTCTCCAGAATATATGAACTTCAATCTCAGATATTTGAATTGTAATTTTCTGTTACAATCTATGTTCCCCTCACAAGGCTATGAACTCTCAGGAGAAAAATTGCCGTATACGTCTCTGCATCCTGGTATATGATAACTTCTGTATGCCTGTTGAATAAATGAGTTGGTGAACAAATGCATGAATGGAGGATTTGGAAAGAAGGTTTACTGATTAAGAATTCCAAACATCTTAAAAGAATTATTATTTTAAAAAATAACTGAGAAGGAAAATATGTGGATACAAATGTAGCATACTGGTTAAGATCTTACAATTTGGAGTCAGGTTGTATCAGTTTAGTTTGCAGAGCCTGAATGTCTTCTGCCAACTTGGTAACAGTCTCTAAAAGAATAAACTTAATAGTTTTTGAGGGTTAGCAGTTATTAAGAGCCTTGAATATAATTGTTCATTTGGTCAATTTCTGCCAAAACTCAAAGCCAATCTAGTTTGGAAGCTGTTTACTTTGTTCCCAAACAAGAACTTACCTTTTCTGTCTAGCATCTTAAGTATTTTGAATATGCATTGATCATTCTGGACTTGAATTATAGGAACTAGGGATCAGAATCTCATTGCCCTGTACTTAAACATTTTGTGTAGTTTTGGGCAAGTCCCTTCAAAATTCTGGGCCCTCTCTCTCCTCAAGAACAAGAAAACGTTAGAATGGACTGTCCTATGGCTTCTGACAGCACTAGCATGCTGACTCTGTGGTTAGGCTTTGAACATGAACATAGGCTTCCAATTTGTAGTACCCTTCTTATTGTAGTTCCCGAAAAAAATGATGATAGCTGATACGTAGGTTGACCTCCTTAAATACCAGTTGCCTGGGACACAACTACCCAAGCAAAATGAAGCAGAGAAAAAAGGACAATTTTGCTATTACATTTAAGTTTAAAATATCTGTATCAATGAAAAAGGCATAGTTTCTTGGAAATTTATCCAGAAATAAAAACAGAGGCTTTTCAGTAAGAAGTTGAATCATAAATAACACAGCCTGGAACTGCTCCCTGGGCTCATTCAGAATGATACTACATTCTGTTCAAGGAGGCCATCTGTAAAGCATGGGTTCCACATCCCTATTCCCATTCCTCCACCTGCCAGGCCCATTGCAATTTATTTCTCTAATCATCTGAACCACAGCCTCAATTCTGTCCTGCAATTTAGGCTGCAGGGATCTAACCCAACCCAAAGCAATTTTGAATTCTGAAATGGTGACAAAGGAATAATTTTGCCAGTTCTTCCCTTTCTAAAAAAGGAAATTTCTCCAGTCTGTACATTCCAGTGTTGGTCTTTTGGGTCATGCTATAAAGAATCCAGTCTTTCATTTTTCCTAATTCTCAGAACCTATCATGAAATACCTTTTCCTTCCAGTAACCCAAGAGGAGCTGAGAAATCTGGGAACACAGCTGGTCAGTAAACACAGAGAGTGGAAAACATATCTTACAGAACATATTTACCTAGGTAGGACATCATTTGGATTTTCAGCACCTGTCTGATATGTTGACTTCTATGTATTTAAGTGACTAGATATCATTTCAATTCAAACAGGAAATTATTCTGCTACTCTATCATTTACAGTAGCTAAAATTCAGGCAGTTAAATCGGCATTTTTAATCTCTGCTTTTATTGAAGAAAAATACTTATTTTTCACTTTGAGTTTTGCTATAGCTGATATGTTAAGAAAAATAAATGTAGGATAAGGCTGTTTCTTGCTGAGTCTACACTTAATGGAAGCACTATTTTATATTCCATGCAATAGAGAGAAAAATAAAAGCCAGAAAAGTTGCAAAAGAAGTTTCATTTAAAATGTCCAAGCTTTTTTTTTTTTTTTTTTTGAAAAGTATTGTAGCAGATTAGGGTGGATATCCAGTTATCACAGCCACAAAGTAACCTTAAACATCTGATCTGAAATTTTGAGTTCCACCAGCCTAGGGTGAAAAGATGTATCTTTACAAATGTTAAAGGAGCCCTACACCTTACTGAGGCAGGGCTGGCTCATGAGGTCACCTCCTTGTCCTTTGCAGAGGCTCTGTTGATTATGGCAATTCCTGGGGCTAAGATTTGGGGGCCTGATTAATCCTAACATTTGTTTCAATTTCTCTCTTGTGTGTAGAAACTGCTGCAAGTTTTTCAAAAGAATACAAGTGACGATGCAAAGTGAATGTTCAGGAAACAGACTAAGTCTCTGGAGGAACTTTAGAGGTTGAGGATCCATTTTCTACTCCACACTATGCTTGTCATCCAAACTTTTCCAACCTTTTGGTCGATTTTCTGTTTTTAATAACGGCCCTCTCAATGCGCTAGAGAATGGAGGACTGGCAGATTTCTACCCCTTCTGTAATACAGCTCATTAGGACTCCAAAGGCTCAGTGTGACTGGGCAGGGCTTCAAAATAATTTGGACCAAGATTTCACTTTCTCAGGGTTCTGCTTGCTAAAGGAAATCTCAGAAACCAAACTGAACCAAGATGTTAATGATTAATTATGGTTTACTTTGTTTTTCCCCCAGATTACGTTTGCATGTTGACATATAGTATCAATGTCCATAGCCCAAAGTATAAATATTATGGGAATTTTAGAGCTAGATGCAAAGAAAGGATTGAGGTTTTTTTGTTGTTGTTGATGTTGTTGTTGTTGAGAAACCTTTTTCAACAAGCCTAGTCAAGAGGGGAAAACACATATATGAACAATTATACAAAACAGGAAAAAAGCTGCCTCTGTTTCTCAATAGATGTGTGAATTTAGTTTCCTTATAGATGTAAAATTGGGATGATACCACCACTTCAGATAGTTATTTTAAGATTAAATGAAATAACTTGTGAAAGAACATATCCTAAAAACAAAGTAAATGTTAGGTTCTGTTCTATGTTCTGAAGCAAGGATCCTGAATTCGGCATCTGTCATTCATATTTTATTACTGAGCATTAGTTGTGGTTAGATCGAGAAGGACAAGAGGCACTAAAGGAGAAATCAAGAATCCTGACAACTTTTATATATTGTTGACTCGACACAAGTTCTATACAAGGCTAACTCTTACCAATATACTGGTGACAGATAAGACAATTAAGGAAGCTGGTAAAGTTTAGTTTTAGACACTACAATTATTGTTAGCTCTTCATCTGTGTCTCACTCACTCATTCACTTATTTATTTGAATTGCAGGTAAATGATAGGTGCTCATTATTTTTTTCACAGATGAGTGAAAGAGAGATTTATGAAGAGTCTATTATGTTGTAGGTACTATTCGAAGTACAAGGAATTTTTTAAAACTAGAAAAGTTTTGCCTTCAATGGGCATACATTTAGTGGCAGACATAGGGATATTCCAGAAAAATATGTGTATGTTTCTGAATATACAAAGGGGGAAGTATCACAAATATGTGTCTCACAGGCACTCAGTATGTGCCCACCCCCGGGGCACTATTTCTTTGCTACCAAATCTGGTCATCATTTTGTTTCATGTGGTTTCTTGCTCAAATATCTGTGCAGGCCTAAACAACAGGATCTGTGTAGTTGTCAAGTCCAAGTTATTGTCCAAGTAAATATATGGACAGAGAAGGATATCCTTGGAGGAAGCTTCTAGATATCTGACAAATACCTCTCTGCCTGTCAAAAAGGGCATTAATTAGATATAAGACCCAGCACAGCTCGTTTCTTGGTGTGGAGAAAGAAGGGGAGTCGTGAGACTAGGAATTCCAACATGACAAACTCATACCCAGCCTCCCTATAGTGCATATGTAATATGTAGATTCTCAATGGCAGAATATTTTCTACCTGGAACAAGGGCTGCTTGTGCCCATAAGATTTAGTTTGCTTTGGAGTGGCAGGAAAAAGTCTGGAGTTAAAAGTGCCTGCTACTTCCCATTTATATGAGAAATGCATGACTAAATGCATCATGTATCTGCTGCTGTGCAAAACTGTGGTCAGCAGAACGGATACAAACATAGTGATTTGAAGGGGCACATGCACCCCAATGTTTATAGCAGCAATGTCCACAATAGCCAAAGTATGGAAAGAGCCCATATGTCAATTGACAGATAAATGGATAAAGAAGATATGGTATATATATATAATGTAATATTACTCAGCCATCCAAAAGAATGAAATCTTGCCATTTGCAACAACATGGATGGAACTAGAGGGTATTACACTAAGTGAAATAAGTCAGTCAGAGAAAGACAAATACCATATGATTTCACTCATATGTGGAATTTAAGAAATAAAACAGATGAATATAGGGGAAGGGGAGGAAAAATAAAATAAGATGAAAACAGAGAGGGAGGCAACCCATAAAAGACTCTTAACTACAGAAAACAAACCGAGGGTTGCTGGAGAGGAGGTGGGTGGGGGGATGGGATAATTGGGTGATGCGCATTAAGGAGGGCATTTGATGTAAGGAGCACTGGGTGTTATATGGAACTGATGAATCACTAACCTCTACCCCTGAAACTAATAATACAGTATATGTTAACTAAATTGAATTTAAATAAAAAACTAAAACAACAGCTACGGTCAGCAGTGATTTCAAGACACGAGGGCACGTGCATAAATAAGTTGTCCACGCTTCAAAGCCTGTTGTATGTGTGGGCCAACCATGTTACTATGACCACTTCAATGCCTCCGTTAGCTCTGTTGAGTGCTGCAGGTCCTCACAATTGGTAACAATGCCCTGTAATCTACCCTCTTGTTTTATAGAGCTCCCCAGTGATGGCACCCTGAGAAAGCTTTGGAAGGGAAGACTTTAACATCCCAATCTCTATCAGAGTTCTCTTGAACCATCTCAAATAAATTAAGAAGAAAGAATGTGTTTGCTATGTAAATGCATAATCAGAAAACAAAACAAAACAGCTGATCTCCTAGACCCTCACCCCTACCAGTAGGATTATCTCACCTCATCTCCTACTGCATTCACATTCTGAGGTCACCACTGTTGTGACAGTTTGGAAATGTGGCTAAGAGCATAGTGTGTGGAGTAAAAACAGTGCCTACCTCATAGGGTGACTGTGAAGATTAAGTAAATCCGGCATGTATTAATGTAGTTATTGGCACAAATTAAGTGTTCTATAAATATTATCCATTATTATTGTTATAAGAATAATTATCATTATTATTATTCTTATTATCAACATCATAGTATTTGCCTAGTTAAAACATTTCTTTGCTAACCATTAACCGAATAAAAGAACCCAAAACTCCCAAGTCCTTTATAATCTGTCTCCAACTTATACTTCTTTCTGGCTTTATCTCCTGCTACATATGCTGCCCCGCATCCTGTACTTTGCTATAATGGCTGACTTACCATTTCCTATAGATCATGTGTTTTACCTCCTCTGTCTTTGTTCCTGCTGTTTCCACTGCTTCGGACAGTCTTTACCTGGAAAACCCCTAGGCATCTTTCTACGTATTAGTTCAATGGCATCTCTTTTGTGAAGTTTCCCCTGACTCCCAGCCTAGGGAAAAAGCAGTCACTATTGTGTTATTGTCTTTAATAGATATTTATGTCTCCTCTACAAGACTTCAAGATCTTCCAGGTACTGACTTTATAATTCATCTTCTTCTTTCCTTTGGTATCTACTACAGAACAAAGCATGTGCTAAGTGCAAACTAAATATTTGTTGAATGGGTAAAGTTTTTAAAAGTATAGAATGTTCTTACATAGATTATCTCATTTGATCCTTTCAAAACTCCTGGGAAGAAGCCAGGGCAAAGTAGAATAGCATAATGATTAAAAAAACAATTTCTAGAGAAGGATAAGTGACTTGTGACTTGAGTCCGTAGGACCTTGAGCAAGTTGTATAATCTCTCTGATCCTCATTTACTTCTGTAAAATGAAGGTAACATTTATACCTATTATTAAATGAGATAATACACATAAAATGCATATCACTGTGCCTGATAAATGCTAATAAACGATAGCTCTTTAAAGTTATTGTATAGAGTATCAAAGAAATTGAATGACTTGTCCAAATTCACATGGCTAGCCAAAGACTGAACAGAGTGAAATCTTGCTCTGATTCCTAGTCCAGTTATCTTTCCATTCTAACATAACCTCCACCTCTTAGAACTATTAATAAAGAGAACCAAGTTAGAGACAGAAGAAAATTTTCTATTGCTTTTCTATGGTGCTAGTGCATCTAAGGTGAACATAAGAAGTAAATAGAGAATTGGCTTTCCTGATTAATTCCAAACTAAAACATGTATTTTGATATTCAGACTTTAAAACGCCATTGATTAAATATCATCATAAACACTAATACCTTGAATTTGTATAATGTTTTTCCTCCAGAGTATGCAGGATTTTCTTGTGATACTTCATCTATCTTTTCAGCTGTATAAAATACTATTCCTATCATTTTACATTTGTTCATTCATCATATATATATATGTATATATATATGTATGTATATACATATATATATGTATGTATATACATATGTATGTATATATATATATACAGCAAATATATATATATTGCTTGCTACATACTGCCACTGGACTAGATACTAGAGATACAACAATGAAAGAGACTGCAATTCTGTTCTTGACTATTACTCTAGGTGAATGAATCTGACATGGAATAAACCACAAGTACTCAAACTAGTGAGTACTATCATGATGACATAAGCAGTGGAAGCTTATGGCAGCAAGAGCATATGAAGTTTGCTTAGGAATAATGGAAATGAAAGGGAATTTGGAGCTAAATCTGGGAGTGCTATTTAATTCTATAAACTAGTGGTCTCCAAATATTTTTGATCACCCACTCCTGTTTAGAAAAAAATAATGTGTTGGGCACTCATCCTTAATATATCTTTAATGCATTTAAAAATAAAGTATGTGTATAACTGGTAATATATTGATTCGGGCATTTGCCATTCTATGATACAACCATTCCACTGCCAGGTATATTCCTGAAAGTATTACATGTGCCTCCAAGAGAATGTATTAATACTACCATTGGGGCACCTGGATTGCTCAGTCAGTTGAGTGTCCCACTCTTGATTTCAGCTTTGGTCATGATCTCAGGGTCGTGGGATTGAGCTCCAAATTGGGCACCGTGCTCAGCACAGAGTCTGCTTGTCCCTCTCCCTCTGCTCCTCCTCCTGCTCACACTCTCTCTCTCTCTCAAATAAATAAATAAAATCTTTAAAAAAATAATACTATCCATAGTAGAATTGTCCATATTAGCTAAACTTGGAAAAAATCTAAATACCCATCAATAAGAGAGTGGATAAATAACTCTTGAGGCATTTGCACAGTGGCATATTCTTCCTCAGTAAAAATTAATGAACTACAGCTTCACACAACACTATGAACAAATCTTTAAAACATAATACTGAATTTAGAAACAAGTTACAAAGAGCAAATATAGTGTAATACCACTTAGAAAGTTTAGGAACAAGCAAACTATACAATATAGTATTTATAAATAAATACATATGTCATAAACCTATGAAAAAGTAAGGAAATTATAAAAAAGT
The DNA here is from genome assembly GCF_054177405.1 of Leptonychotes weddellii. Classification (NCBI taxonomy): domain Eukaryota; kingdom Metazoa; phylum Chordata; class Mammalia; order Carnivora; family Phocidae; genus Leptonychotes; species Leptonychotes weddellii. The sequence continues at coordinate 53,428,601 of NC_138372.1, forward strand.
TAAATTTGACTTGGGTGGGGATGGGTGGGTAAAGCAAGAGGTGGGGAGAGGTGAAAGCAGAGGTAGATGGGACAGTTCTGGTGATGTTCTAGGATGTAAGTCAGTGGTGAGTTCACAGGTATGCATTTTTTTACTATACTTTATAACTTGTACTTTTGTCACATTCTTTAGTAAATATCAAATATCACATAATAAAAAAGGCTGAATATAAAGAGAAGTCCCAATATTTTCTTCCTGAACTTCATTGTTCCTCCTGGAGCTACACAGAGACTATTAAATCAGGCATATAATCCATTGATATATTTTCTTTTTTTATTTATTTATTTTATTTATTTTTTTAAAGATTTTATTTATTTATTTGAGAGAGAGAGAATGAGAGAGAGCACATGAGAGGGGGGAGTGTCAGAGGGAGAAGCAGACTCCCTCCTGAGCAGAGAGCCCGATGTGGGACTCGATCCAGGGACTCCCGGATCATGACCTGAGCCGAAGGCAGTCGCTTAACCAACTGAGCCACCCAGGCGCCCTCCATTGATATATTTTCAGTAAGGGAATGAAATGCTGTATTCCTGATTTAAAAAGGAAGATATTTTATCAGCAGTATAAAGGATAGGTAATTCATGTGAGATCTTGGGGTTCTGACCCAATACAGTGGCTTTGGGAACAAATTATATAGAGTGGGCTTGAGAGCTATTGAAGAGGTAAAACTACCAGGAATTAGTCATATGTAAAGGAGATGACAATCATTTAAGATGACTATTAGTTTCCAAACCAATGCCCTTAACCAAAACAGAGAATACGGTCAAAGAAGCATAATTATGGAGTATGACAGAGAGGATAGTGTTATATACCCAAGAGTTATATAACATAAAAATGAGATTGTCTGGGAGCAGTTAGAAATACCTTCTGGAGCTCAAGAGAATGGTGGGCTCTGGAAATAAGGCCCAGACGTCACCAATGCACAAGTAACTAAGACTACAGAAGTAGATGAGATCATTCAAAAAACAGCATGTCAAATAAAAAGGTGAAGAGAGCTATACTGGATTCCTAGAGGTGGTCCACCATGAAGGAGGCTGAGGAGAAGAGAATCAGGAAAGTGTGGAAAAGCCAGTGGCCATGATGTCAAGTACCTCCAGATAAGTCAAGTGAAACAAAAATTATAACTGAAACACAGAGGCTATGCCAAACTCAAACCTGTAAACCAGATGTCTTAGCTCCCCTGTGGGTGCCCTATCCACTCATCTAATGGTTTTCAACTTGTGCACCAGAGAATGCTATAGCTACTTGGAGTGTCTAAAGGGACATTATTCTTCTTTCCACAAATACTGGCAACTTTTATCTACCAGGCACTATGTAGAGTTCTGTTCTTGTAGTGCTTAAGAATATTTTCAGTTATTAGTGAAGGAACTCATTTATCATCATTAATATACACATATATAATATATGTAATACATATATGTAATATGTATAAATATCTATATTTAGTGTGTGTATATATATTTGCATACACACACACACACAGAACATAATAGGGACCATGTATAGTCCCTATTATGTCACAGGCACTGGGCTAGAGACTATTGGTAATAGGAAGATAGTAACTATGCCTCAAGAAACTTACAGCATTAAACAAACAAAAAAAATCCCTCAAGAATTAATTATAAATAACTGGGTTCCTACTTGAGTATCATAGTATATTATGTTTCAACACCAACACTGTAACATTTACTAATTATTTTTTTAAATTTCAGTTTTACTGCATTTTTACAATATGTCAGACTTCACCAAATATATGCCTTACTCTTGTATTATATTACTGCTTTACTGTGTATCTCAATAAAGCATGCAGTTATGTTACAAAAGAAGAATTAATTTTAAATCTAGTTTATGGGATAAAAATGACTTCCCAGGAAAAGTGACATTTAAGCTGGGAGACCAGCTGTTAGGCATGAAGTACCATAATTTTCATGAGATATCTAATTTGGAAAAAAAAGTAGTCTTCTCCTATGAAAATGATTGAAAACCACTGCATTTTATAGAAATTCCAAATTATAAATCACGTTGACCATGTTAAAAATATCTAACTTCAGATGTGCTATATGTGTGTGTATATATGCAATGGAATATTACTCAGCCATAAAAAATGAAATCTTGCCATTTGCAATGGCATGGTTGGAGCTAGAAAGTATTATGCTAAGTGAAATAAGACAGAGAAAAACAAATAGCATATGATTTCACTCACATGTGGAATTTAAGAGCCAAAACAAAAGAACAAAGGGAAAAAAGGAGACAAACCAGAAAAGACTCTTAACTGTAGAGAACAGACAGAGTTACCAGAGGGGAGTTGGGGGATGGGTGAAATAGCTGAAGGGGATTAAGAGTGCTCTTACCATAATGAGCACTGAGTAATGTATAGAATTGTTGAATCCCTCTATTGTACACCTGAAACTAATTTAACACTGTATGTTAACTATACTGGAATTAAAATTTTTAAAAATATATCTAACTGCAATTGCTAATGTAGTAGCATGTGTTTAAAAGATGTGGAGGGACTTTGGCAAGGGAAACAAAAGCAAAATTAAACTATTGGGACTACACCAAAATAAAAAGCTTTTGTACAGCAAAGGAAACCATCAACAAAACAAAAAGACAACCCACTAAATGGGAGGAGATATTTGCAAATGATATATCCAGGAAGGGGTTAATATCCAAAATATATGAAGAACTTATACAACTCCACACCAAAAAAGCAAGTAATTCAATTAGAAATGGGCAGAAGACATCTTTCCAAAGAAGACATACAGATAGCCAACAGACACATGAAAAGATGTTCAACATCACTCATCATTGTGGAAATGTAAATCAAAACCACAATGAGGTATTACCTCATACCTGTCAGAATGGCTAAAATCAAAAACATAAGAAACAACAGTTGTTGTCAAGGATGTGGAGAAAGAGGAACCCTCTGCACTGTTGGGGGGAATGCAAGCTGGTGCAGCCACTGTGGAAAACAGTATGGAGGTTCTTCAAAAACTTAAAAATAGACTTACCATATGATCCAATAATTCCATTACTGGGTATTTACCCAAAGAAAATGAAAACACTAATTTGAAAAGATATATGCTTCCTTATATTTATTGCAGCATTATTTACAATAGGCAAGATATGGAAGAACCCATGTGTCCATCAATAGATGAATGGATAAAGAAAATGTGGTATACATCTACAATAGAATATTACTCAGCCATAAAAAAGAATGAAATCTTGCCATTTGCAACAAAATGAATGGACCTAGAGGGTATAATGCTAAGTGAAATAAGTCAGAGAAAGGCAAATACCGTATGATTTCACTCATATGTGGAATTGAAGAAACAAAACAGGTGAACAAAGAAAAAAAAGAGAGAGAGAGACAAACCAGAAAAGACTCTTAAATATAGAGAACAGATGGTTCCTGCAGGGGAGGTGGGTGGGGGTATGGGTGAAGTAGGTGAAGGGGATTAAGAGCGCACTTATCCTGATGAGCACCGAGTAATGTACAGAATTGTTGAATCCCTCTATTGTACACCTGATTCTGTTTTGTTTTGTTTTGTTTTGTTTTGTTTCAAAAACACACATAGTAACAATGTGGGAACTAGGGAGTCCAATTCTAAGATTTGATTTAAGCAAAACTCCTGCTAGTAGCTTTGAACTGAGAGAGTCCCCAGACCACGGGTTTTGTGGAGCTCCATTCCTCAGGATAGCTGTAAACTAGAGCTTTGTAAACTGGCCTTGTATAGAATGCTCTGTTCTGTTCTAGAAAACATATAACTCCTTTGGTATTTTTAATGATTAATCCGAAGTTATGAAATAAAGTACTAATAAAGACTAATAGACATAGCTGTGCTTCGATTCGGCACTTTTCATGTGAAGTCCATTTTCAGAGGCCCCTTTTACTTTCAAAAGGTAAAAGCTGTGTAGTTCTTATCTATCATCCTGTTGTCACATCTTGCTGTGGTTTTATAAAAAGCAATTTGAAAGAAACAGTGAGGTTAAAAAAAAAGTGGTTCTTTTTTCCTAAAGTCATCTTTTTTTTTTCTTTTATTGCAAACATGCCTTATGAGAATGAGGCCAGGTACAGGTTTCTGAGAAAATAAGATTTAATCTTTGGGTTAACTTTTGCAGTTGACCTTACAATTTAAGCACATTCATGTAAAACATCAGATGTGTAGATGGAGAGAATAGAAAGTAGTAACTAAAAATAAAATGGTAATAACTGAAAAGCCTAGTAAAATATTGACCAAATAATTAACTTTGTCTTTGGCCACCCTGGTTAATCAAATACTTTGTGACACACATCATTCTGTATGAAATGACATTGCTTTCACCCTAAACCAGTTTTTCTAAATGGTGTTTATGTCAGAGTGGTGAACTGGGAAATAGGTGGAAAGGTAATTCTTTACCAAGTTCCCAGAAAGTTTACAAGGAAGGGCACTTTTCTCTGCTGCTTCTTATGTTACTAGTAACTGGATGGAGAAATAAGCAATACTTTCAACTTGTAACTTTATCTCCCATAATTTATTGGATCTTTGAAAACTCCAGTAGAAAGGGAAAAATAAACAGTATTTGTCTTCTACCAGTGAGGGCAGATTAGTGAATGAGTAAATGAAATATGGACAAATATGCTAATGTCCCAAGAACAAAGGAAGTTAGCTATTTTGAGCAACACAGCGTAGAGGAAACCATTCCTGAACTCTTGCTCAAGAAATAGAAATCTCTTATCAGTTTAAAATATGCTTCCAGGGCGCCTGGGTGGCTCAGTTGGTTAAGCGACTGCCTTCGGCTCAGGTCATGATCCTGGAGTCCCGGGATCGAGTCCCACATCGGGCTCCCTGCTCAGCATGGAGTCTGCTTCTCCCTCTGACCCTCCTCCATCTCGTGCTCTCTCTCATTCTCTCTCTCGCAAATAAAAAAAAAAAATATGCTTCCAGCTATATAGTCCTATTTTATGTCTCTGATTTTTGGACCTAAATTACATTTATATCCAAAGATGAAGCTAACAGTTCCAAACTAAATAAAGGGTTATTTTATGCTCCCAAAGTATGTCAAGAAATGCCAATAGACTTTGGCTTCAGGGCTTCTGAAACTGAGAGTGTATATACATAGCTGGCTGGGAGTGGGATGAGGGATATCGGAACTCTGGCAGCATTGAACCAGACTATAGTGTGTTGACCCAGACACCCACAGCAGCTTCCAGCCACTGAGCTAACTGTAGCCATCACAGGGACTCCCTGTTGGTGAGTACAAAGCCTTACATGATCTGGTCCCTACCTGAGTTTTTGCTTCTTCTCTTTCATGTCTAGATCACAATTCACATGCTCATTCCCACTACAAGATCTCTTTCTCCATCTCTCACTAAACTTCACTCTCTTTTATTTTTCAAGGTTTTTTTTTGAAATTTTTTTATTATGTTAATCACCATACATTATATCATTAGTTTTTGATGTAGTGTTCCATGATTCATTGTTTGCTTATAACACCTAGTGCTCCATTCAGTATGTGCCCTCCTTAATACCCATCACCAGGCTAACCCATCCCCCCTGCCCCTCTCCCCTCTAGAATCCTCAGTTTGTTTCTCAGAGTCCATTGTCTCTCATGGTTCGTCTCCCCCTCTGAATTTCCCCCCTCTTCATTTTTCCCTTCCTACTATCTTCTTTTTTTGTTTTAACATATAATGTGTTATTTGTTTCAGAGGTACAGGTCTGTGATTCAACAGTCTTACACAATTCACAGCGCTCACCATAGCCCATACCCTCCCCAATGTCAAGTTTTTATTTAAATTCCAATTAGTTAACATACAATGTAATATTAGTTTCAAGTGTAGAATTTAGTGATTCAACATTTATGTACAACACCGGGTGTTCATCACAAGTGCTCTCCTTAATGCTCATCACCTATTTCCCCCATTCCCCTGCCCCCCTCCCCTCTGGTAACCATCAGTTTGTTCTCTATAGTTAAGAGTCTGTTTCTTGGTTTTCCTCTCTTCTCTCCCCCACCATGTTCATTTGTTTTGTTTCTTAAATTTCACATATGAGTGAAATCATATGGTATTTGTCTTTCTCCAACTGACTTATTTTGCTTAGCATAATACTCTCTAGCTCCATCCATGTCGTTGTAAATGAGAGGTTTCATTCTTTTTATGGTTGAGTAATATTCCGTTAGATATATATACCACAGCTTCTTTATCCATTCATCAGTTAGTGGACATCTGGGCTCTTTCCATAATTTCACTATTGTAGATAATGCTGTCATAAACATCAGGGTACATATATGCCTTTGAATTAGTATTTTTGTATCCTTTGGGTAAATACCTCATGGTGAAATTGTTGGATTATAGGGTAGTTTTATTTTTAACTTCTTGAGGAAAATCCAAATTGTTCTCCAGAGTGGCTGCACCAGTGTGCATTCCCACTAATAGTGTAAGAGGGTTTCTTTTCTCTGCATCCTGACCAACACCTGTTATATCCTGTGTTACTAATTTTAACTGTTCTGACTGGTGTGAAGTGATATCTCATTGTAGTTTTGATTTGTCTTTCCCTGATGGTGAGTGATGCTGAGCATCTTTTCATGTGTCTGTTGGCCATCTGTATGTCTTCTTTGAAAAACAGACACTTTCTTTGCAGTTTTCTAGGGAAATTTAGTTTCCTTCCTTCTTTACCTGGAAGGCTCCTGTGTCCCCAGTCCCTGGGGCAGCTTGCTGAAGTCTTACCCTTCTCCAAGACTTAATTCAAATGTCTCCCTTGTGAAGAGTTTCCAGGTCCCCCATCTATACACACATCCACATAGACATGCACACATAGACACCCACATGATTGTAGATTTAGAGTAGAATCAGGGTCTCCCTCAGTAACAAGACTAGATTAAATTAGAATCTAATTAGTACATCATTAATACTTTAATATTATAAATCCACCAATTATAATTATTTGCTTACATGTCTCTCTTTTGCATAATTAGACCATGGCTTCTGAAGGGCAAAACTATATCTTCTCTCCAACTCTAATACTTATTATAGTGCCTAGGACTTACAAATGGTTTCATAAATGCTTGATGGATGAATAAATAAACTAATTCTCATCCTTCAAGAACCATAGCAGTTTCCTTTGCCTCAAGAAGGCTTGCAGGTTCATCTATGATAGGAATAAATTCTGTCTTCTCTGAGTTCTCATAACACTTTATTTATTCCTTGCTGTGGTTGTCATCACTAATTTTCCTGGATTTTAATTGAGTTTTCCCTATCATCTAGCTTATCAGGAAATGCCTTTAGTTATCTTTCCCCACATGGTACTGTGCTTTGAAAAATGTTCTTCTCAATGTTTGCTGAAATAAATTTATATATTTACAGTATTTTCCCAAATATATATCATTAAACAATGCAATGGTTTTTTGGCAGGGCAGAGATGATCTCAGATTCATTTTTATTTGCCTGGGACCAGAACATAACAAATGCCAAATAAACAGGTGTTATGAACATGAAAGGAGAGAATGACTGCTTAAGAAGCAAAGACTCTACTTTGTTCATCCATTGGCAACAATCTGGTCCTTGAGCAAACACCGGGAGTAAGAAAAGTCACAACCACTCAGTTTTAATAGCAAGACTCATTATATACTTTTTCTTTCAGTGCTTAGGTATTCTTGGAAATAATGACTTCAGAAAGAATAATGGCAGGGGCCCCTGGGTGGCTCAGTTGGTTAAGCGACTGCCTTCGGCTCAGGTCATGATCCTGGAGTCCCGGGATCGAGTCCCGCATCGGGCTCCCTGCTCGGCGGGGAGTCTGCTTCTCCCTCTGACCCTCCCCCTCTCATGCTCTCTGTCTCTCATTCTCTCTGTCTCAAATAAATAAATAAAATCTTTACAAAAAAAAAAGAAGGGATAATGGCAGAGTGTTGTTTTTTTTTTTTTTAACTCAGAAGTTAAGAAAGTATTAACTTTTTGGTTTGCTGCCATATCCTCCAAAATGGTAACAACACTGCAAGCAGTTGGCAATAGGTGGAGTAGTCTCTTTCATGGTAGCTGATTGAGAAGTTAAATGATGCTCTAAGCACATAAATCAATAGGCACATAGAAGAATAGGATGGCTCCAGTTGCTGAGAATAAAATCTTCAAAGATTTCATCATTCTCACGGTGATAGTAATAGCTCCATTTATTGAAAACTTTTATACACCATCTTTGTGTTAACCTCTTCACATATATTCTCATTTTCTTCTCCTGACTTCCTCTAGACCAAGTTATCATTACCCTCTTTCTACAGAGGAGAAAAGTGAGGCTTAGAAGTGTTCATTGGTTTACCCAACATTATGTAGCTATCCTGCCTTATCACAGGATTCAATTCAATTCTGATAGAAAATCAGGGTAGAAAAAAATCTTTATTGACTTCCTTTCAGGGGCTTATTGTGTCTACTAAGTGATCCATACATGTCTCTATGACTTAAAAGCAGAATTTTATTACCCCAGTTCATCAGAAGCACAGGTAAAAATTAGAAAACTTAACTCTTCATTACCTGGGAAGGGGGACATCAGACCACACAGTAAACTATCCACAAGGCAAAACAATCTCAACCAAGACTTTTACCAAAGCTAACCAATGTAATTGGCCTATTGAATTCTACTCCTTTTCTTCTCTCACAGTCCTGTGTCTCTGAGCATACACATGAGTAATATACATCATTGTGAAAATGTTACGCCATAAATAAGACACATATCTCAAAGTGACTGGTTTCACTTCAGGAATTCAGCTACTTCTGTTGAGGAAACTCAGTTTGGCAAAGCAGAGTTTCTTTTAATCTTTTACATCCCCTGACTCTTCAGCTTCACATTAACTGTTTGCTCTTGAGAAACTCAGTCTCTCCCTGCTTCTTTCCCACATCAGCAAAATTGGCCCATCCATCACCAGCATAGGACTTTAAAATATTGAACGATAAAAATGCTCATGGACTGACTGTAGGGACAAGTAGGTGTCTCCATAAATATGGGAATACAGGCCATCCATGTAATATTATCCAGAGAATCTGCCTACATCAGTGCGAAGTTGTAAATAAAGTTAATAGTTACATAAGATGATTTATCATTTGGATTATGAAAAGCAAGCCTTCTAAAACACTCTCCAGACCTGCTGTCCTGACAGAAGCAGCCATAACAACAGAAAAAAACTTCCATAAGACACAGCTGGCCAAACCCATTACAAGCCATAATGTCAGCTGTCACAATGATTGCTTCCTCAAATTGACCTCTTCTGACCTAGCAGCTTTCAACTTTCTCTTCTTGGCTCTTTAAGATACTTGTTAATCAGATGTGCTTTATATAAACATGTGGTTTATACTTTAAACCAGAGATAAAGGGAGAAGACTGTGTCTATTATGACCCACCAAGGTGCCCTGATCCTAAAGTCAAGTGCAAGAAAGCATCTAGGAGATTTGAGAAAAAGAATAAAAATGTTGGAAGGAAGCACATTAAAGACAGGAATGGGTTCATAAGAGGCTCTGGGAGCTAATTTCAGAAATTTCTCACTGTAGGTGACATAAGAGATGCACTTTTGTTTGCACATATTTATAATACACAACCAAATCTAAATATTTCTTTACTTCCTCCTCTAATTTTCACCTAGGTATTCTAATTTAGACTAAGTGAGGGCATTTCTCATTTCCTTTTGCCTAGTTTTTCTGCTCAGTTATTATTATAAGCAGAAACAACAAAAAATTATTTTTCCGTCATTTGGCATTTTAGCCTAAATTATTATTATTATTTTTTAAACTCAGATGGCTTAATAGAGAGATTTTATTCACTATATACAGGATTCTCTAATGAAAGTAGGTTGGTCACTAGCTGGGTGACCCGACTGACACCAAAACCAAGGGCAGCTCAGGGACGCCCCCCCCCAAAAAAGGAATGTACTATTGATAAAACTTTTATGCTGAATTGTCATGCACAATATTGAAAAATCAGTTGGATCAATTCAGACAGACCCTAATACCTATTAAGGCAAAATTCCAGGTTCTATTAATATGAAAATTCAGTGTAAAAGTTTTATCTTTAGCACATTCTTTTTTTGTTGTTTTGGCTCGGTTTTATTGCTTGTGTTTGCTTTTAAAATATTTTATAAAGAATTGGGTACTCTTTCATAAATATTTTTAGAGAGATACTGGCTTGTACTAGGAATATCGATATAAATGTGACCTGCTTCTAGCCTTTAGGAGTTCAGAATATTCATACACAGATACTTTCAGTGGTATTGTTAAGTTCAACGACCCATGGGAGCGAAGGATGGTGTGGAAAGTGTTAACTACCAAAATATTCAAAGAAGACTACAGAAGAGGGGCGCCTGGGTGGCTCAGTTGGTTAAACGTCTGCCTTCGGCTCAGGTCATGATCCCAGGGTCCTGGGATCGAGCCCTGCATTGGGCTCCCTGCTCAGTGAGGAGTCTGCTTTTCCCTCTCCCACTCCCCCTGCATGTGTTCCCTCTGCCTGCCACTCCCCCTGCTTGTTCACGCCTTCTCTCTCTGATAAATAAATAAAATCTTAAAAAAAAAAAAAAGACTACAGAAGAGGAGATAATAGAACTAGGAATTAAAATTTACCAGTTTGAAAGGGATAGAAGATAAGCTAAGAAAAGCAATTAACACGAAGTCGCAGAGATACATGGTCTTTTCAAGGAAAAGTGAGAAGCTTGGTTGGGGTTAGGATGTGAAAACATCAAGTTTTTTAAGAACAGACCAATGTGTAATAAATTTGCAGAGGTGATGGGTATTAAGGAGGGCACATGCTGTGATGAGCACTGGGTGTTATATGCACCTAATGAATCGTTGAACACTACATCAAAAACTAGTGATGTACTCTATGTTGGCTAATGGAACATAATTAAAACCAAAATAAAAGGACTTAAAAATAGTAGAGATCAAAATCGATTCAAATCATGTAGAGGTAGGTGTCATTTAAATCATGGAAAGAAGGATTAGAGACTGCAGTTGGTCTCAGTGTAACATAGGGAGGAAGATTATGCTTATAAATAAATGAGTTTTGGGTGAGGAGGCATAGTAGGAGAAAATCACTTGTGGCAGTTGGAAATTCAGGGCTGCAGTTGGTAAAAGCTCATGTAGTTTGTATTTAGTGTCAGCAAAGATGCCTGTTAGCTCAGTGTTTCTGAGAGACCATATAACATTTCTCTGTAAACTATATAATAAACATCACTTATTTGGTGTGAAATATATTCTAATGTCATAACTCTAACAAAATAAGTTAGCACTTACAATGCAACATGTATTTTCTTTCAGCATACGAGATTTATTACACAAGAGAGCACAACTAATAAAGGTGCTGTGTGTAATGGCCAGACCCTGAATCGTTTATGGGACTCGCATGGGTTTGGTCCCCTGTATCACAGGCAACCTCAGACTAGGTCATCAGAGCATAGAAAGCACAGGTCATACTTTATTCCTAGACACTTCCAAATGCACAATGAAAGCCTGAAGAAAAACAACTTCTGACGTGAGAGTCAGCTGCTATGCATCATCGCACATTTTTCTTTTTTCTTTTTTATTCTATGTTAATCCCCATACATTACATCATTAGTTTTAGATGAAGTGTTCCATGATTCATTGTTTGTCATCACACATTTTTCTATTCTTGGTCCTTAGGAGGACACTACTGCTGTTTTCCCAGATGCTGGCACAGAAAAGAATCAGAAGACTTTCTTGGTTTTCCCTCCATTCTGTCATACTTCCATGGTCAGATTCTCCACTTGCTTGCTCCTTCCAGCAATTTTCTAAAGTCACACTATTTGATACAAGGTAAAAAACTACATTTATTCCAGTTATTGTTTCAGGCAATTTCCTTATATGATTTATTCCTGGCAGTAATGAACAGGTGTTATTATCTCTGTTTTTTCCATCTGGAAAAAAAAAAAGAAATTTAGTAACCTGCCAAAGGTCACCTTCTAGTGAGTAGAAGAGGGATCTGGTGAAAATGTATGGAGCATGGATATAGCCTAGGAGCTGGTTTTGAACCAAGGAAAAACAAAGCAACTGTAATTTGTCCATTGACCCTGAGACTAACCATCTCTTTTTCACCTTAAAAGCCTTCTTTATTCAGCATTAATAAGTCAAGTTTGTATATTAGGAACTAGAGCCAACCTAGGTCCTAGATTTGAAGGCAGTTTGCTCTTGATGCCCACCCACAATTCTGTTTAGAAACTCTTACCCTAAGCCCTTGGTTTCTTTACTTCCTGTTGCTCCTAGATTCCCCTGGGCCCACTTTGGTGTCAATTACAAACCAGTAAAGGAATCCTTACTAGGATAGAATCATGTTTACAGCCAACGATCAAATGTATGCACCTGTCACTTCTATGTAAAGAACATCTAATTAGTTTCCATTTATTCAATCAGTGAATATTAACTAAGTGCCTACTGTATTTCAAGGCTAGTGCTAGACACTGTGGAGGCACTGGTTAAAAAAAAAAAAAAAAAAAAGAACAGTTCCTGCTCCCAATGAGGACTTTAAGGAGCTTGAAGTACATGAAGAGAGATAAATAAACTAATTATTGAAATATGATGTGAGGAGTAGAACGTTGGGGTAAGAACAGAGTGCTGATGGAATAGATGGGAAGAATATAAAATCCAACCTTGGTTGGTCAGGAAAAATTCACCAGGGAAATAAAATCAAGGCTAAGTCCTTAAAGAGAGTAGAAGATAAGGCAGTGGGTGGAGGTTTTGAGATGGGGACAACACTCAACAAAGTCCAAAATGCTGTAGAGGGGCCTGGTACATTTAGGAACTAAATAAATAATAGAATAGAGCTATAAGGGGCCCCAATTTTTAAAGATCATGTATGTGGTGCTAGTAAGTTTGTACATTATTCTGGGAGAAATGAGAAATTCTTAAAACTTCTAATCAGAAAAGTGCCAAGATTATTTCTATGCTTTGGAAATATCTCTCTGGCTGCAGCATGGGGAAATGATGTGAAGAAGAGGTGACTTTAGCTACACAGTGAATACATTTGGTGAGCGAAGCTGAGGGTTGGTGGGAGCAACAAGGCTGGGGGCAGCAAGAAAGATTAGAATAAGCCATAACATAAGGGCGCTTGAACTAATTTAGCTGCAATGAGGAAAGAGACAAATGGGCAGATTTGAGGACATTAAATAGAGGCAGAATTGGCTTATGTGACTATAATGACAGGAGGGGCAGGTCATCCGGGATGATTCCCAGGTTGGTGGCGAGGGCATGAGGAGCCCCAGGGAAGAAGCAGGCTTTGGGAAGCTGGTTATGAGTGAGGTTAAGTTGACTGTGATGTCCTGCCAGGTGTTGGTTATAGAGGTGGGAAGTCCAAATAGGAGAGAGACTTGGAAGTCCTTAGCATGTGGATGTCAATTTAAGCCACATAATCCACAACCAGTATGTTATGCAAAAGGGATCAGTTAAATTTCTGGAAAACATCAAAAGGAATAATTAGGTGAAGATCTTGCAAACGTGGATGTACTGGAGATTGCCTTTTAGATATCTTCAGTTCAATTTGAAGTTGGTCAACCCCCATCACCCAAAAAGCCTATTTAAATAGTTTAGTGACTCTCTATGTCCACTAAAGAAATCCATGATGTTTCTTTATTATTTTCCATGGTTAATTAAATATAAAATATGCAAATGAAGGACACTTTTAAAGACATAAAAGTTAATCATTGTTTATTATACTTATGCATCATATAAGACAATGGGCTAGTTTTGATTTCAAGTACAATTTCGCTTTTATATTATTAAAAATAATAATTTAGTTCTATTATTTCATTCCTATCAAAACTGGCTAAGAGTTAACCCTTATTCAAGGTATTGGCTTTTAACTTTGACATGAAAGTTGACATTTTGGAGCCAAACTCAAATTCTATAATGAAAAGACTCTGCAGTCTGGATTACAGATATCTATTTTGAAATACTATATATATCCTTCCTCCTTTAAAAAGAATAGGGGAGGATCTGGATGCATTTTAGCAAAAGGTTTCTTTAAAACACTTTGTGATATAGAAATAAAAATAGAAATCAGACCTCAGAAGGGGATAAAAAGGTAACACATCAAATATAAGAGTCAGTACCCAAACATCACACTTGAGCTGGAACACCAGATTAGACAGGGCAAAAGTCAAATCACTGTAGAATTTCTCAGTACATTTAAACTCAAGTATAATCTGTAAGTAAGCCTTACTAAAATTATGGTGATGATTTATAAAAATCACCCTAATGATCCTAACTGAAAGGAAATATTAGTATTTTGCCATACTTTAAAAACATTTTACATTTTCATTCCCTGAATTTAGTAATATCATCTAAAGAAATTTCAAGCATTTTCTAGCATCTGGTTATTATTTAGTTGTTTATTTGGCATTTTTTTAACAATCACCTAATAGGGTCTTTCATTGGGGTCTTTGGTTCATATTTCTCACTCAGGGGTCACATGATCATTTTAATCCACTAGTAATTACATTGAGACAATGCTTGAGTTAACAGGTTAATGAAAATATAAATATAAATAATTCAGTGTTTCCAGAAAGGGGCTGGTTATTTGCCAGGAAGGATAAAATTGGTCACCTCTAGTTTTATCAACAAACGTGATAGATACTTACGAGAACATAGGGTTATTAATTAAACGTGTACTTCATTGACTGTACATATAATAATGGCAGTACTCATGCATGAAGACTTCTCAAGTTCAGAAAACCACCCCTCTTATTTGTAATGATTTTCTGTTTTATGATGGTTCTCTTCTTATAGTATTTGAATCTGACATTTGGCAGGAACTTCTTGTTTTCCTTTTGCCATTACATACTTAATGAAATAAATAACCTACTGATTTCATAACTTGACATTATTTAAACTCTTTTTCTTTTCTTTTTACCTAAAACCCTTTTTTGGTTTAAAGTGGAATTTGGAAATTAACATTCTTATGTCATTACATAAATCTATGATTACTATGGATGACCCCATTCATATGAAATTTCAACTACCTCTCATCATCACTGTAATAATATAAAATCTATTTGAAGCCTCATATTCTCTCCTGATAAGTGTAATTTATATATACAACAACTCACTGGATACTGCCATTTGGAGATCCTGCAGAAGTCTCAAACTCAGTATGTTTCAGACTGAGCCTTTCCCACACCCATTCCTCCTCGTTTAATGTTACCAAGATCTCCTCATCACTCAAGCCAGAAATCACAAGATACCTAGAATTTTCCTTCTCTTCTCTCATAAAAAATCAGTCAGGAGTCATGGTGAATCTATTTCTGAAATATTGTTGGAATCTGCCCAATCTTCTCCACCCCTACCGGCACTGCTTAATTCAGAACCACTTGTCAGAATTGCCAAAATAGCCTCCTTCATATTATATCTGCTTCTAATATTACCCCACAAGTCCTTTCTTTATGGTACTACCAGCATTACACTTTTAAATTGAAATTTAAAAACTTGAAAAAAGAAATATATAAATAAAAAATAAAGTGAAAATTTAGTCATGTCATTCCTGTTTAAACTCCCAAAGTCATTCCCTCTTTCTCAGTATAAAACCCAGATGATGATTCTTCTTCTTCTTCTTCTTCTTTTTCTTCTTCTTTTGGCTGGATACAGTATACTTTATTGATGGTACATGACAAGGTAGGGCTCCCCAGCCCCTTCCTTTCTTCAGAGGGTCTGGGATGGAAACTGGAGGTCGGGAGATTCTCAGTGTATTGGAGGATGAGTTGGGGTAAGAAATCTCTAGTAGCTGAGGGCCTCTCTCTTCCTCTTGCTCTCACTGGTGCTCATGGTCTAGGGGGCTCTTACTCCTTGGAGGTCATGTAGACTGTAACGTCCACCACCTGGTTGCTGTAGCCCTCTTCATAGTCATACCAGGAAATGAGCTTGACAAAGTGGTCATCGAGAGCAATGCCAGCCCCAGCATTGAAGGTGGAAGAGCAGGTGTCACTGTTAAAGTCACTGTTAGAGAAAATCTGGTCTTCAGTATAGCTCAGGATGCCTTTGAGGGGGCCCTCTGATGCCTGCTCACCACCTTCTTGATGTCATTGTATTTGACCACTTTCTCCAGGCGGCAGGTCAGATTCATGACTGACACATTGGGATTAGGATCATGGAAGGCCATGCCAGTGAGCTTCCCATTCAGCTCAGAGATTACCTTGCCTACAGCCTTGGCAGTGCCAGTAGAAGCAGGGATGATGTTCTGGGCACCTCTGGGCCATCACACCACAGCTTCTCAGAGGAGCCATCCAAGGTCTTCTGGGTGGCAGTGATGGCATGACCTGTGGCCATGAGTCCCTCCACAATGCCAAAGTTGTCATGGATGACCTTGACTAGAGGGGCCAGCAGTTGATGGTGCAGGAGGCATTGCTGGATATCTTGAAGGAGTTGTCATACTTCTCATGATTCACACCCACTACAAATATGGGGGCATCAGCAGAAGGGGCAGAGGTGAGGACCCTCCTGGCCCCACTCTTCATGTGAGCCCCAGCCTTCTCTATGGTGGTGAAAGCCCCAATAGACTCTATAACATTCTCAGCACCAGAATCACCCCATTTGATTTTGGTTGGATCTTGCTCCTGGAAGATGGAGATGGGCTTTCTATTGATGACAAGTTTCCTGTTTTCACCCTTGACGGTGCCGTGGAATTTGGCGTGAGTGGAATCATACGGGAACATGTAGACCATGTAGTTAAGGTCAATGAAGGAGTCACTGATGGCGACAACATCCACTTTACCAGAGTTAAAAAGCAGTCCTGGTGACCAGATGCCCAATAAGGCCAAATCCGTTTCCTCCGACCTTTACCATCCGGTCTCCGGGATGCAGCTGGCACTGCACCAGAAGATGCGGTGTCTGTCAAACGGGGAGAAGCAGAGAGCCTAAACCCAGATTCTTTAGTATGATTTACAAGACTGACAGAGCTCCTATGTACAAAATGTTTTCCATAATGGAATTATGTCCATGAAAGTCTTTTACTCGCAACCTCCCTTATGATATCATAACCTCCATAACCCAGCAACCAGAAGAGGTCATATGACTAGTTCTCAGCAAAAGCACAAGTGAACCATGCTACTTGCTGGTTCAGACCTTAAAGAGAAAATGCTGGACATAGCACCCCAGCCTTGACACATAGTTTAGACCCTTAACATGAAAGCAATCTGGCCCCTGAGCCACTGTGTGAAAAAGAGCTCCTAGTGGATCTGTAACACCCACTCTGGACTGTTATTAGAGGGAGAAATAAATCTTAGTTGTGTTTTGCTGTGTTTGAATACAAAAATGTGTATTAGATTTTGAGGCATATTTGTTACCATAGTTTAACCCCACCCCCATGCAATATACCCCAGTATAAAATACCTTTTATAATTCAATCCCTAATTATATGTACAACTTCATCTTTACCGATTTCCAACCTCTCATATGTATCCTAAGTCTTACCCTTACCAAACTACTTAAAATTCCATAGATAAGTCATGCTCACTCTTGCTTTTATACCTTTGTGTTTGCAGAGTCATACCCTTTCTTACCTTGTCTTTTAAGATTGCAGCAGATATTGCTCCTCCAGAAAGTGTGTCGTTCTCTCTGGTATGGACTGAAGTGTGTTCCCCCTCCCCTAAATTCATAAGTTGCAGCCCTAATCCTCAGTACCTCAGAATGTGACTGTGTTTGGAGATAGGGAGTTTACGGAAATAGTTAGAGTTAAATGAGGTCTTTAGGGTAAACCCAATCGGACTGGTGTACTTACGAGAAGAGGAGATTTGGGCGCACAGAGAGAAAACAGATACACTTACACCAAGAAAAGACCACGTGAGGACACAGCAAGAAGGAGGCTGCTGGCAAGCCAAGGAGAGAGGCCACAGGAAAAAGCAAACTTGCCAACGTGTTAATCTTGGAAGTCTCACCTCCAGAACTGTGAAAAAGTAAATTTCTCTTGTTTAAATCAACCATTCCACGGTATTTTGTTATGACAGCCCTAGTAAATTAGCAAACACTCCTTGAAGCAGGATGTTTGTTCCTCTGAAATTCAGGAACATTCTGAGATACCCCCTTTGAGCACTTATCATAGCTATTTTTCAATCACTGGTTTACTTGTCTGTCTCCCTAACTCTTCTGTGAATCTTTGAGGAAAGCAACTTTGCCTCATTGATCTGCTGCATTAACCCCTGACGATATGTTAGAATATTTGTGGGAAGTGAATAATCATTCTTTAGAATGGATTAACTTTTTCTCCGCAACTTGCAGCTTACCAGTAAGTAAGTAAGTAAGTAAATAAGTAGTTATTGGGGTTTTCTCTTGCTGTATATCCTCCCAACATATCCGGCCAGGCTGCCAAACATGCAGCATTGATTTCGATACTGGATTTCCTTATTGGAGGCTCTGCCTGGCCATTTTTTTATATTATTGTGTGATTATCACTTCACATATTTACTAAGGTCCAGAAGATGAAGATGAGTTTTAGAGCAAGAACAAGATCTTCTTTCGGTAAAGTTGGTGGCGTTGTTGTAGTAGACTGCTTTTGGTATTTTATCCACATTGCAATAGCTTCTTTTTTCCAAGAGCTACCCCTTTATACAGAGGTGGGCTTAATCCAGGCTGTGTACCACATTTGGTTGGACCAGAGTGGTCATCAGATCCAAGTCTGACAAATAAGATTGTATTTCACAAATTTTGAATTGAGAGTGAGATAAGGTATTTGGTCTTTTTTGAGTGGTTGAAACCAAGGAGATATAAATTCCAGAGGAGTTTATTATGAGATAGTCATGTGCACTGAGAAACAGACATTTGGCAAAGAATGAGACATATCCCAAATACAGAAGTTGCGTAGAGAAAAATAAAGACTAAAACATGCTTACAAATATAGATAGAGAGATAGATCAGTAGAGAGAGAGATAGAGAGGGTTATGGGGAAAGCAGGTGTAATGCCAATTAATTTTGTTTCCTCATTTCAGTTCCTTGTGAGGTCCTGATAACGTTCCTTGCTCTTGGATTCCATGAGGTTTTATAACAAATTCCATTTTGGCTTAAGCTAGTTTAAGATTGATTTCTGTTACTTGCAACAAAAGGGAACCTTGCTTGAATCAATTGGATAGTATGATTAACATTTGTAATTTTTGATCACCCAATTCATTCTTCTGAATTCTGGTAATAACACTTCAATCATCCTATCTGGAGTAACTTCCAGACCTTTCTTCAGGTCTGTAAGGTTCATTAGGGCCAACCCCAGGCCATAGTAATTAGTTCAAGAAGGGAAATGTGATCCAAACACCGGGCGAATATCTCCATCACCAGTATTTGCTAGAACTATTAAGAAGCTGTGAGAAGTTGAAAAAAAATTTTTTTTTTCTACTGGAGTTGCCTAACTAGTTAAGATGGCAGCCTGGAGCTTTTACTGGTCATCTTGCCACCATGAAAAGAGAACACTCCAGTGAATAAAACCAATGCAGAAGAAGGCAAAGCAAAAAATCCAGAAAAACCCAGATTGTCCATATGTCATCTGAGCACCAAGATCCCAGGCCCTTCAGTTATTTCAGCAATAAATGTCCTTTTCTAAAACCAGTCTGAGGTGCTTTTTGTTGTTGTTATTTACAACCAAAACATCCAGATAAGTCTGGCTATAATTTCTCTACATATCTTTGAGTTGGTCAAGTTTTATTGTGTATTCCAAGTCTTATTATATAGACCAAATGCCTAACACTGTATCTGAAATACAGCAGATGCTCAAAAAAGTATCTGCTGGTACTGAATGAAGAAGACAAATGCTACCTAGTGTGTCATTTTTGGATATGTTTTTTACAGTCTTACCTCTTCATTTGAATATTCTGTCAAGTCAGTGCTCTATCATCAGTGGATTTTAGTCAGAGAGATTAAATAAAAAGGCTTATTATTTAAATCCTTGCTATTTCTTGCCATCACAGTCAACATTTGTTCTCCAAATGCCAAATCCTAAGTGGTTTTTCCTTCTCCTCACTACCACCATCTTCATGAGAACTCCCCATCTGAACCAGTCTAGTAGCCTCTTGATTCATCCCTGTGTCTCTAGGCTCTTTTTTTAAAATTATTTATTTATTTATTTGAGAGAGAGAGAGAAAGGGAGCACAGCAGGTGAGAGGGGCAGAGGGAGAGGGAGAAGCAGGCTTCCCGCTGAGCAGGGTGTCTGACATGGGGCTCCATCCCAGGACCCTGGGATCATGACCTGAGTTGAAGGCAGGCTTAACCGACTGAGCCACCCAGGCAAACCTAGACTCTTTTTTCTCCAATCCACTGAACACAATGTAATGTGTTCAAACCAGTCATGGTTTCTGGCTGTGGTTGTTATACAAATTACAGATAATATATATAAGGGAACTAACATTGTGCATTGCATATCGATTAATATTAAAATCTCTACCACTATGAAGATAGTACTAGAATATTAACAAGTACTGATTTTTTAGTACTAACTATATACCTGGTGCTTTATCTAATTTATCCTTTACATTAACTCTTTGAGGTACTTTTGCAGGTGAAAACCCCCAAACTCAGAGAGCTTAAATGACACATAGTTCGCTATTGGCTGATATTATATTCAAACCCAGGAAGCCTGACTTCAAAGTCTTTGCTTAATTTCCCTGTTATTTCTTGTATCTCTCTATGACACAATTTTTATGTTTTCTGAGCTGAAAAACAAATCAAACATGGCCCCTTCTAACTTGGAGAGACTGATAACAATGAAACACAAAAGCTGATTTTTGAAAATGCACCCCGACACCCTGCTGCAGATCCTTCATTTAATGTTGTCCTTATAGCTTTGCAATTTTGTGAAAAGCAGCACATGAGAGATTTTGCTCTTGGCGTGGGATGTGGCCTTTACTACAAAATGCCTGATCTCTCATTCAGACTGCATCTCTGCCCACCAGGTGTGTGCCCATGCATACGAAAACCAGAGAGAGTGACTCTAATAGATGAAATTGGGATGCTTTCCAAGGACTCGGAGTCATGGGACAACAGATCTTATACAACCTAATCTGACTTGATTTAGCATAAAAGTGTTGTTTTTTTAGAAAGCGTTGACACTCTCATCTACTGATGAGACTGAGCAGGTCTAGGTCTGTATTGTTACCTTTTGCTTCATGTTAAATTAAAAAGAGAAGGTAGCGGGAGGGGAAGAATGAAGCGGGGGAAATCGGAGGGGTAGACGAACCATGAGAGACGATGGACTCTGAAAAAAACCTGAGGGTTCTAGAGGGGAGGGGGGTGGAGGGAGAGGTTAGCTTGGTGATGGGTATTAAAGAGGGCACATTCTGCATGGAGCACTAGGTGTTATGCACAAACAATGAATCATGTAACACTTCATCTAAAACTAATGATGTAATGTATGGGGATTAACATAAGAATAAAATAAATTAAAAAAAAAAAGAGACATCACAAAGCAGCAGTTCCTTCTTCACAGAAAGCTATCTTTATCTTTTAAAGTACTTGATTTGGGGCACCTGGGTGGCTCAGATGGTTAAGCGTCTGCCTTCGGCTCAGGTCATGATCCCGGGGTCCTGGGATCGAGTCCCACATCGGGCTCCCGGCTCAGCGGAGAGCCTGCTTCTCCCTCTGACCCTCTCCCCTCTCATGCTGTTTCTCTCTCGCTCGCTCTCTAAAAAATAAATAAAATCTTTAAAAAAAATAAATAAATAAAGTACTTGACTTACGGAAGTGCATGAAAAAACCCTGTAATGACCTTTTGAAGATCGCATGTCATGTGTACGGGCTCGGGGCATTCGTGGAGATCTGGCCAGCACAGCCTGGGCACCTGGGTCTCTGCTTTCATTTTCCTGTGTGAAGTTCCTACTTCCACTAGGACTGAGGCCCAGACCTGAGGCCCAGCGCCCTTGGCTGGGGTCCTGACTATTTTTGCTCCAGGAATCAGGTATGCGTGGTCACAGGTCTTATGTTTCAGGTCCTGCTACATTTTACTTTCATCCATTGATTTGCCCCTGTATGTCCTTGAGACGGTTTCATTCCAAGTGTAACGACATAAGAAGGGTTTCAGTGACCAGAAGTAGCATGATAAATTAGAAAAGGAATAAACTCCCGGGTCCCAGACCTGGGTTTGCTTCCTTGCCTCCATAGTATGTTCTTGGGCAAGTCAGTTATCTGCCGTATGACTTAGTTTCCTCACTGGTAAAAATGACGATAAGAATTGTGACTCTCAAGGCCATTGTTAGAATGGCACATGATATCATCTGTCGATATATCTAGCACCATGTTTAAGCTAAAGTAGATGCTTGACAAATTTATTTTCTCTCGCCTTCTGAAAGTAAAGGGGAACATCATATGCTTAGAAAAATAACTCAACTTGTGCATTAGACAATACACAAACAGAGTCTCTCACACGGCTGGAGACAGGATTGTTGAGTTTCAGGTTGCATTGCTGAGACTTATTAAAGCCGATGGGGTCGTGAATTGCTTACATCAATGTTGAGTCCGGGCAACTAAAAGAAGCAGCATGGATGGGGCGCCTGGGTGGCTCAGATGGTTAAGCGTCTGCCTTCGGCTCGGGTCATGATCCCAGGGTCCTGGGATCGAGCCCCGCATCGGGCTCCCTGCTCGGCGGGAAGCCTGCTTCTCCCTCTGCCTCTGCCTCTCTCCCTGCTCATGCTTTCTCTCTCTCTCTCTGTATCTCTGTGTCTCAAATGAATAAATAAAAATCTTTAAAAAAAAAAAAAAAGAAGCAACATGGTATCATTTAGAAACAGTTACACTGCATACACTTGTGTTTATTTATCTGTGTATACATGTTCTAAAAATTTATATTTATACATGCTATGGCTTGTTTTGTTTTGCTAGGATGGGTGATTGTGCTTGAGAATCCTAAGAAACAAAATGTTTTTAAAAATATTTCATAGTCATCAAAACATACTGTAAGTGCCAGAGGACACAACTGTGGATTTCATCGGGGCTCTGGACATAGTGAGTGTAATGGAATAGTAGGGTTTTCCTGTAATGCCTGAGATAGGGCCTGGGCCATGCTTTACTGCCTGGGGGGCCAGTAATGACTGTTAGGCAAAACCAACACTCCCTGCAAAATTGAACATGGAGCTTTATATGTTACCATTAATTTGAAAATAGCTGCATACTAATTTACACTCATTTTTGTGATATTTAAAGAAAGTGGAGGGACACGATCTAATCACCAAGAATGGAAACTGGTACAACTTCATATGCAATAGTTTAGCTAGTGTATCTGATTATTTTTTTTACATACTTCATTCCTGAATGGGATATTTTTTAATTATACAGAAACAGATAAGCATGTTTTACTGAAGCAGACCTTGTATGAACTGAGAAAGAAAAATGATCAGAGGCATTTAATCTGAATTGTGAGTGATTTCTCAAGTCAGTCTACATTCTTGGCTTAATTAAGATTATGAATTCTTGGTTCAAATGTCTGAAAATTAAGATGAATATTCTGATCTTGGTCAAATTGGGATCTGTTGAATGGGATTTGTGAAATCTTTGTTATATTTACTGCATTTTCAGGATGGTATTGCAACTATAAGTATATTAAGAATCTAAATTTCATTTCCATTTTCTTATCAATCTGAAACATGTGCCTCAAAGTAAATTATCCAGTCTTGAGTAAACATGCCAGAAAAAGATCCTTGTAAAGTGAAGATGTTTCCTGCAGAAACTTTTGTCCTCGGTCTCTGTGCCCCAAACATGGAGACAGGGAGATAATGAAGAGACAGTGTAGGTGAGGTGTAAGCTCACATTTGATATCAGTTCAAATGTTAGTACTAACATATTTTAGTACTAGGGGACATCTTCAGTGCAGGTACTCCCGACTCTCTGGCATTCTTTGCTATAATTTGGCTTCATCATTAAATGCTCTTAACCAGGTAAGAGTCAGGTGTCTGTGCTGCTCCTGACAACCCTACTCTTGCTGTGGATGGTTCTCCTTCCCAAAGGTTTCCTCTAGCTAGAGATCACAAAAGATAAGCAAGGATGTTTAGAGCATGTTTCTCAAAGGCTCTGCTAGTACTGAAATACTGTCTTAAAGTTAAATATTGGAATAGATTCAAATGTAGTTTGAATCTGCACCTTATCCGTGGAGCTCCTCCATTGTCTCTTCAGGTGTGGGGTATAGGGGTCAAGAGAACATTTTTTAGTGATGGGAGTGAGTTACACACACACACACACACATACACACACACACACGCCTACAGATAAAGATACAAAATGTCTGTTTCTTACAAAACACTTGGAACAGTTTAAGTCCCTAGGGTTGAGACCTCTTCACTTAAAAAGTTTGGCATTTCATAATTTTCCATGTACAAAATGCAGTTCCACATTCTCCCTATGCCCCAAATTGCTTTCTGATGTTGAATGATATGAATAGTCAAGCAACATTAAATTAGCCACACATTTCTAAGTTGTCCAAAGGGATTGAGCACCTCCTTTTAAAGTGTTCCACAGCACCAGAAAGTACTTGAGACATTGATGAGAAGGGAGGAATATTCCAGACAAGGAATGGCAAGTTTAAAATTGGAGTCAAGAAATGTAAAGTAAAGTAAAGTAGTTGAGAAGAATACAGTTCAAGAGAAAGGAATGATGAAGTTAGACAAATGGTAAAGGTCATGATGGATTTTGTAAGCCTTGTGAAAGAGTTTGGAAAACAACGATATGCACCATTAACTGAAAAGAGAAGAATGTCAAGGACATTTGTACTAAGACTTAGCTTGAGTTGTGTGGTCATTGATGCATTCCAATCTGGGCTGCTCATTTGTTGATCAGGTAGTCATCTGTTGAAAGAAACTGGTGGGAAGTCTAGTGAAGATAGGGCTATTCCAGAGCAGGTTCAATAGAACCTTCTGTACTATCAGGTAACCACTAGTCACATATGGCTGCTGAGAAATTGAAATAAGGCTCGTGCAATGAGGATGGTATTTGCCTTGAGGGAAGTGGGTAATGAAAGAAAAATAGGGATAAGTTTGTGGGGGATTAAATGCTGGGAAATATGGGCAGAACTCTAAAATTTATTCCGCAAATCCAGAGCAATATTAAGAACTCGGCCAACTTCAGTGACCTTAGGACACACCAAATCTAAAGAGTAAATGTGTCAAAGTGCAGAGGCATATTCCAGAACAATTTGGCAAGAGTTAAGGAGCAGGTCAGGATTGTAAGAGAGTCAGAAAAATTCTTCTGGACCTGATTCATTAAAGTAACATTGTTTTAGAAACACAAGGTGTGGTCTCCACTAGTCGATCTTTATTCTTCTTCTAAAAAAGAAAAAAAAAACTGAAATAAATACCCTCTAGCCAATGGAGGGATTATTAACCAAGAAGAAATCAAAACAAAAGACTCCTTAAGGGTCTTTCTTCTTGTGCATCTAGAACTGTTGGCTGTCCACTGGTAAATATTTCCCATCCCAAAACAGACACCATTTACAAATGAGTATTAGTTCAAAACTGTGAAGGATTACTTATAAATAAATACTGGTCTCTTTGCCTGCAGACCTCGCCTCTAAATTTATTCAGGCAACTGATGAGGAAGAACAGAGGCAACTTGTGGGACTAGTTTCTTCACCTCACTGAGTCCTAAGTTCCTCATAAGTAAACTCAGGGAGTGGGTTTGTCCATCTTCCGGGGCGGGGGGGTGCGGAGGAGCATGCTCCACGAGCAATCTGCTACTTTCAGACAAAATCAGACTAAAAATACATAAGAAAGTCAATCATGCAAGAGATGGATATTAGAGTGGAATTCTGTTCCACAGAGAGAAACTGATATAAATTTCATAATTATGCCTAAACTTTTAGGCATAATACTTGATAATAAATTCTAGCACTTCATGCTGTTCTTTAAATTTATTCTTTTCATTTATAAAGACACTATTAATCAATTTAATTTCAACATGCCCAAAAGAGCTAAATGTTAACCATCCATTATATGCTTAATTGTTTTCACCTTTGCCTTAATTGTATTCTCACCCTGACCTTTTCTTTCCCAGTTTATGCATATTTATATTTTCATTTTCCACTCATTTTTTTAAATAATAAGAGGAAATCACAATAAAATAGTCAAATAATTTTGCAACACCACTGCTCAAGACAAATTCAAAGATACTGCATAACCTATAGGAAGAGATAATAAGAAATTTGTTTTGTTAGCTGATTCAAATCTCCAGATTTGGCACAGGAAAGGTCATGTGAAGATGTCAGTACATAATCCGCAAAAGCACAGATGTAGAAAAGATAAATGTATCAAAGCCAAGAGTAACCTCTTCTGTTCCCTCTGTTTCACTATTTTTATCTTTTAGTTTAGATTCCTAGGACGTTTCTATGTGATAGGGAATCACATCAGCGTACCTCAAGCAAGGAAATGTAAAGAAGAGGTGTAGATTGATTGGAAAGCCCTGGTAAAGAAAAGGGACAGAATACTGATATTTACTGAGCGCCACCTAGGTGCTTAAAGATGCACTGAATTATCTCACTTCCTCTTCACAACAACCCCTTCGTTCCATCACACCTTCACTCATTTCTTTGGCACCTGCAATGTACTAGGCTCTGTGCTTGGTAAAGACAAGGATGGACAAGATCAAGCCAGTCTCTGCTCTTGTTCAAGTACAGGAAAGAAAGAAGTAAACAAAGAAGGGAAAACAATTATAAATTAGGGTAGGCACTACGAAGGAAACAAATGAGCTAAGGTAGCAAATAATAAGAGGAAACAACCAGAGATAGGAAGCTTAAGAAAGACTGCTTTGAGAAAGTGTTTAAGCCATTAAGCAAAAGAAGAAACAGAGCAAAAATGCAGGAAATAGGGGAAAAAAGTGGGATAGCATGTGCAAAAGTCCTCAGGTGAGTAATATCCCTATGTCTACCGAGTAATGACTGGGCTGGAAAAAGAAGAGGAAAAATCATTAAGAGGCTATCAGTGGTGGTCTAGCTGAGAGACGAGTTTTGCATGAATTAGGAGTATTCGAGATGAAGAGTAGTGAACAGTATAGAGATATATTTGGGAGGTAGAGATATATTTTGTGGTAGTACTAGCCACATGTACTTATTAATATGCCCCACATTAACAGATGAGAAATAGCCTTAAAAATTAGGAAAGTAACTAAGGATCTTACAGGAAATAACTTCAGGATGGGGATATGAACCCTGCCTTCCTTAAAGACCTTTACATGCATCACACTTCCTAGCTTTATTAATTCAAGGTCAATGTAGGTTTTACAGAATCTTAAAAGTAGAAGCTTTTACCAGTCTAATGATTTTGAATTAGAATGTGCTTTAATCGGGGAACCTGGGTGGCTCAGTTGGTCAAGCGTGGGACTCTTGGTTTCTGCTCGGGTCATGATCTCAGGATCGTGAGATCAAGCCCCATGCTGGGCTGGAGTCTGCTCAAGATTCTCCCTTTCCCTCCCTCTCTGTCTCCCCTGCCCCAACCCATGCTCTCTCTTTCTCTAAAACAGATAAATAAATAAAAATTTTAAAAAAGAATATGCTGGACATAACTAATAACCTGGACAGTGTACAGATCAGTTCACAGATCCATAGCTTCATTTCATCTGAAAAGGGCACCAAATTCTACAAGCACTCCAGATACATCTGTTCTACACAAAATACTAAAACACTCTTGCATTTCTTCCAGAGCTGTGTTAACACCATGCATATGAAAAATTTTCCACTTACTAAAGCAACAACGTCTAGCAATTGTGAACCATACGCTGTTAAATCTAAACTGGGTAATTTCCATGACCAACCTGTTTTTTTCAGCTTTGCTAAAAATATGCCTGTATCTCCTCATATTTAAAATGGTGCCAGTTGCTGAAAATCTCCCACCGCGCAAGTAAGTCAACACATGAAAAAGGCTTAAAATAAGCAGGGCTTGGAATCAAACAAAGAGCTGAAAGGGACCTTGCTTTCTAAACTCAGTACTTCTGCAGTTAATTTCTTCATTTTTATTCTATCTTTTCTGTTGAGATGCTGGGGTACATATTAGTGCTGTTCACTAGTACTCCCACCTCTTTTTCTAGGCACATAGTAGGATTATCTTCCTCACTCTCTTTGACTGGCTCAGCCTGCTGCTTGCTCTAGAAGTATGTGAGTGCTGCTCTATGCTCTGCCGCTCTCCCTTCCACCACTGCGGGGTCCAGCGATGTTGGAAGCCTCAGTTAGCCTGAGTCTCTGATGAGGATGACCTGCAACCGAGTCTCCACACCCAACTCTCAACAGGCAAGCTAAGTGAAGGCAAAAGAACTTTTGTTGTTTTAAGAAACTAAGATTTGGGGTTTTATTGTTGTTGAGGCTGCCACTACTGTATAACGTTGTTTTCTTGCCTTGTAAAGTTTCCTTCACATTCTTTAGGTGAAGGGAAATACAAATTTCCAAATTAGGGAAGTATGACAGACAGTATAGTTGACAGAAGGTCAGGAGGTCTGCATTCGAATGCACCTGTTTTTCATCATTCTCTGCACTTTGCCTGCTCTCTGATCCCTCTTTTTCTCAGCTGTAAAAAAGAGACGATAGCGTAAGTGTGCTCGACAGTTTGCCAAGTGCCAAGCAGGACGCCAAACCACAGATGATGTTCAATGACAATAGGCATTTTTGAGAAGGGTAATAACAAATAGACTAAAAATCTAGAAGAATATATCCATGCAGGAAGGACTGAATCTGAAGAATCTGCAGAAATGGGGGGATAAAACCTGCCATTTATCCCCTCACTTCTCCTTGTCTCCCTGCAGACTCCCCCCTAGTCACGAGCACACCTCTCTATCTCTTTCTGTGTGCCTGATGCTCTCTGCCCTCCTCACACTCTCCTGTCACAAACTGCTCTCATTAAATCATTCATTAAAATAGCTGTGTTTTTGTAAGAATTAACTTACATTAGAAGACTAAAGCTCCAACGTGGTATTTTGAGCCTTTGGGTGGAGAAGGGCAAGGGGATACCTTTCACCTGAACCCAGGATGGCAGAGAGGATGCCTCTAGTTTGTTAGGTCTGCTAAGCCAGACAGGTCTCCTGGTTAGTCTTTAGAGAGGACTTTGATGAAGCTCTCCGGAGTGTGTGGGGTTGTGGGGGGGCGGGGTCGGTACCATGATAGTTCAGCGGGGTATTCCCTGGGCTCAGGACTGGCCATGCTAGAGTGGGGTGTCTGCATGACTCTTAAAAATGTATAGGCACTTTCTGTACTGTCTTCATATCAAGCCTTACAGCGATCCTGCAAAAGGGCATTAAGATCTTTGGTGCAGATGATGAACTGTAGCTTTAAGCTTTTAAGTCATTTACCAAGTTCACATAGATGGGAGGTGGAAGAGCATGTATCCCAAACCAGCACTTCTGATTTCCAGGCTACCACCCTCTTTCCCTTCACCAGCGCAGGACCTTCTACCTCTGGGGAAGGAAATTCAATACTGTCTCTTGACTTTAACAGCATATGCTATCACAGAATGAAGATGAAATTATGTTTTCTACATTTATAAAATATAAAATATAAAAAGAATTATAAAATATTATAAATAAATTTATAAATAAAATTATAAAATTATAAATAAAATTATAAAATATAAAAAGAGAAGGAAAAAAGAACAAGGGTTTAAAAAAAACTACAAATATATCATTGAAAATGAAATTGAGGTGAGGTATCCTGCACAGCCATGTGTTTTGGTAAAAAAAAGACCCACAGCTTCAGAGCATTTTCACCTTCTCCTACATGAAGAGAGAAGGAAATGGGGAAGAGTGCTACATTTTTAAATCCCATCATTTCTCTAAGGAACTATGATTGCTTTCTTGTAGCTAACATAATTTCTAACATTTTGTCTATTTGCAGACCATCTTAAACACTGGAAACATCTTGAAGGTTACAGTGAAAACACAAGATCTGTAGCCAAGCAAACCTGGGTTTGAATAGGAATTCAAGCATCTAAGTTATAGACCTTGGGAAAGTGAGTTAATCAAGCCCTACTCTAGAGATGGGCCTCAAGTTTCTCACCTCTACAATAAGAAGTTTACAGTAATAATCTTGTGGGATGGTGGTGAGTGTTATATGGGATAGTGAATAAAACACTTATATATTATAAATTTTAAAAATGTTACTTCTTTCCTTTTGCATTATATAGATTCACATCATTCTCTAACTCCTATTCCCAAGTAACACACAATCAAGTGGATTTCAATAATTTAATAAATATTTGAAGAAAGAAAGAAAGAAAGAAAGAAAGAAAGAAAGAAAGAAAGAGAAAGAAAGAAAGAAAAGAAAGAAAGAAAGAAAGAAAGAAAGAAAGAAAGAAAGAAGGAAGTAAAGAGGAAGGAAGGAAGGAGGGAGGGAGGGAAGGAAGGAAGGAAGGAAGGAAGGAAGGAAGGAAGGAAGGAAGGAAGACAGGCAGAGGGAAGAAGGGAGGAAGGAAGAGGAAGAAAAATCTTTATTAAGAACAGTTCTAAAATGTGGTAGAGACATTTTCCTTCTCTGAACGATCTGATATTGTTCTATCAGCAGAGATTGGAAGCACTTGTAGTTATCCTGACCTTGTCCTCTTTCCCCAGAAGTGACATAGAGATATAAAAACTTCTTGTAACACTTCTGATAATATCATGAGAAATTGGGGCACCTGGGTGGCTCACTCAGTTAGGCATCTGCCTTTGGCTCAGGTCATGATCTCAGGGTCCTGGGATGGAGCCCCATGTAGGGCTCACTGCTCAGCGGGGAGCCTGCTTCTCCCTCTCCCTCTGCCCCTCCCCCCACTCGTGCTCACGTTCTGTCTCTTTCTCTCTCAAATAAATAAAATCTTTAAAAAAATATCATGAGAAATTGGTCATTGGTTCACGAAGCAGAACCTCCTGCTTGAAAGACTTGTAGTTCTGTTTGCTTTTATCATGCATTCATCACTGGAATTGTTACAGAAATATATTTTAGGGCCACTGATCTCCTTTCTACACACAATTATACATTTATTTTTCAGACAAATAATCAGCTATCTAATGTAAACCTAAGAGACAGAGGAATTTCCCAATGCCCAGTCTAAGATTGGTCTTAACTAAACTTTTCCTGTTTATGCCACCTCCAGTTTCTGTTTCCATCCTTGCCTAAGAGGAGAACATCTACAGGTTTGGATCGCCATCTCCACCCTAAAGAAAGGCTAGTTTCTTTTATTGTTTCAGAGTC
The DNA here is from genome assembly GCF_054177405.1 of Leptonychotes weddellii. Classification (NCBI taxonomy): domain Eukaryota; kingdom Metazoa; phylum Chordata; class Mammalia; order Carnivora; family Phocidae; genus Leptonychotes; species Leptonychotes weddellii. Next base: position 53,459,746 of record NC_138372.1, read on the forward strand.
TGAAATGTGAAGTGTGAGATTATTAAGTACGTGGTGGGTGTTGTCAAATGGATCATATCAATGCAGTTCCTCTATTTCCTACCACCATTAGTGTATAGACAGATATCCTGGGTAATTATAGGCATTTATAATTAGGTTTTGATGGGGAACTGTTTCAAGAAAATGATTTATTCAGCTGTGAACCAGATTAGTAACAGCCGGTTGTTGGCAAGATCTCCCACTCTAACTGAAAACACAGCAAGAAGTGTTGATACAAAGAGAACTTCAGAACTATGCTGAAAGTTTCATTATTTTGCCAAAAACAATTGCATCACTTCCTTGGAACATAAGTACGTGCCTTGTGAACCATTATTTAGCTTTTTTAAAAGTACGGGGGGTGGTTTGTAAATATAGGGATGAAATAAAAAAGAACAGCCAATGGAATTTTATTGGCACAACCTTTAAGTCAGGATCGGATTAACAATATGTGCATCAGAAACAAAGGCCAAACAGTGTCAATGTGATCATGGATAGCCTTTAGAGGCCTCCAAAGTTCCATCATGAACTGGTGTCAACAGTTGGACCTTGACATTAAAAGAGTAGGAGAAGCAGTTGACCCTTAACCCAAGATGAGACTTTAATTAGCTGATAAAGGAGACGTATAATTGCCTGTTATGCTCCTTTAAAGGCAAATCTACATACAAGCACAAAATTGTAATTAAAAATCTCCAAATAAGCTAATCTAGCTCAAGAAGGCACTAGCTAGACTACTATTACCCTCAGTGTTCACTAATAGCATCATATACCTATTTAAATGCCTCTTTCAAATGACTTTGTACATCCTTAATTATTCTCTTTTTTAATTTTTTCTTCAGAGATTTTATTTATTTATTTATTTTGAGAGAGATTTCACGTGCAAGCAGGGGGAAGGGCAGAGGCAGAGAGAGACTCTCAAGCGGACTCCACTCTGAGTGTGGAACCTGATACTGGGCCAATTTCATGACCTTGAGATCACGACCTGAGCCGAAATCAAGAGTTGTACGCTCAACCAACTGAGCCACCCAGGTGCACCTTAATTACCCTCTTTCAAGTGGGTAGCATCTAGCTTCCCTTAAAACTTCAACCTCTAGGTGAGTATATTGCTTTTATTTGGAAACTACCAGGGAAAAAATCTGACTGTTCAAAGCAATGAAATCAACTTGAGTTGATAACTTTACAGTTAGTCCTACAACTTCCCACTCTTTCCAACATAAATAGAGCAATTTGACTTTAGTCTAATTTGATCATTTATAATCTGATACAAACAACACAAATATCTTTCCTAACACTTGTTTATGAGCTTTGTATTGTTTATTTACTGGAAAAACTTGCAGATATTTCAGTGTCAGACATATGATCACTTTTGATTTATCTTTCCTAATTGGAGCCAGGGCTGGCATGCACATTGAGATTTTTATTCAATCCCTAAACCCATTAAATCCAGAAGCAGCACCATTTTAGGTCTTATTATTTTGGAGTGTACATGTGGCTTCCTCCCTGAATCAACCAACACATCTGTTAAGGGTTGAATTGTCTCCTTCACCCCTAATCAAATTCATATGTTGAAGTCCTAACCCCCAGTATCTCAAAATGTGACCTTATTTGAAAATAGGGCCACTGCAGACCCAATTAGTTAACATGAGGTCATACTGCAATAGACTGGTCCACTATGACTTGTGTTCTTATAAAAAGAAGAAAATAGGATGTAAGACACACACATAAGGGGAACACTATGTAGGGTGATATGTCTACAAGCCAGGGAATGCCAAAGATTGTTAGCAAACCACCAGAAACTAGGAGAGTAGCATGGAACAGATTCTCCTGTGACAGCTCATGGAAGGAAGCAACCCTACCAATTCCTTGATGTCTAACTTACAGTCTCCAAAAATACAAGAAATAAATGTCTGTTGTTTAAGCCCCCCAGTCAGTGGTTCTTTGATATAGAAGCCTAGCAAACTAATACACCTTCTTCACTACTGTGCCAGCAAATAGTCTCATTGGCTCATTAATGATTCCTTTTTTTATCCCTGCTCCTGTATATTAAATGGGAATATTTGCATGTTAGCTGTGATCCCAGGAGTTAGCCTTCAAAATGATGGCTATTTTTAAAACGGACAATATCTCTAAGTAGTGCATTGGCCTTCCAAAGGATGAAAAATAGTGAGACTTAGAAGGAGAGCAAGACAGTTTGTCTTCTTCTTATACTTTCCTTTAAAAAATATTGTAGCAGCTCAGTCAGTACATACTAATAGTGAAAAACATTTTGATAGAACTATGAACATCAATCATAAATAGAGTCAATTGGGCTTTCGACCAATGTCCTTAGATGGGAGCTAAGCAACAGAAGGATTTCAAGTAAGGAAATAATGAGAGGGGGGTGGAGCAAGATGGCGGAGGAGTAGGAGACCTGGATTTTGTCTCCTCTCGGGAATTCAGCCGGATAGGGATCAAACCATTCTGAACACCTGTGAACTCAACAGGAGATCGAAGAAAAGAAGAGCTATAACTCTCTGAACAGAAAAGCGACCACTTTCTGGAAGGTAGGACGTGCGGAGAGGTGAATCCCAGGCGATGTTTGGGAGGATAGACGGCGGGGGAGGGGCCTCCGTCGGCCACTTCTGGCAAGTGATAGAGCCGCTGAGCACAAAATCGGAACTTTTAGAAGTCTTCTCCACTGAGGGACGTCACTCCGGTGGCTAAGCGGGGGGTGGAACCCTTGCGGGACAGTGTGGTCTCAGGACCCTCGGGGTCACAGAAAGACCAGGGGT